>NC_063208.1:4142673-4157673 GCF_017589495.1 Alosa alosa
TAACAAAAACAACCAAAGCTCCAAGTGTTTCTGGGTTGATAATTAGCATAAATCGCCACTGTGGTGCAATTACAGATAGAGAGAGCGAGATAAAAAGAGAGAAAGAGAGAGGGAACAGACATAGAGAGGAAGATAGAAACAGAGAGATAGAGAGAGGTTAGAAATATATATAGAGAGAGAGAGAGAGAGAGATGAGAGGGGTGAAACATCAGGTAGAAAGTGGAGTCTGAGCATGGTCAGACTCAAAGAAACAGCATTGCGTGTTCTTGATGATCAAACACCAGGGGTGATGTTAACGTGTCATTACACTCACAAAGTCATTTTTGTCGTACTCATCTCCGCGGCTCTGTGATCGTTTGGTCTGCCTGCAGCTCTCTCATGAAGCCTGTGTTAATGGAGGGCTACTGGCTCTCATCTGCCTGCTGAGGGTGTGTGTGTGTGTGTGTGTGTGTGTGTGGTGTGTCATTGTGTGTGTGTGTGTGTGTGTGTGTGTGTGTGGTGGTACGGTAATGCTCTGACTGCTGGAGCGATGCTGTGTTTTATATCAAGTTCATAGCTCAGGGGTGAATGCAAGCAGACCTGTGTGTGTGTGTGTGTGTGTGTGTGTGTGTCATAGCTCAGGAGTGAATGCAAGTAGACCTGTGTGTGTGTGTGTGTGTGTTCATAGCTCAGGGGTGAATTCAAGCACCTCCCCACGGCCACATATGAGGCACAGCAGATAAACCACTTAGATGTGTTGATGACTCATTCTCTCTCTCTCTCTCTCTCTCTCTCTTATCTCTTTCTCTTTCTCTCATGTTGGCTCTTTGAAACATTGTCTCTCTCAGATATTCCCTGTTTTTGGCACTGTGAAACATCCTCTGTGGCGGCCTTTTCTTGCTCCAAAAGTTCTACATTCAAGGCCGTGGGCCCAGGGGTTTGGTGGCGGTTTATGCACGCACTTTTCTCTACAGCTTTTTGAGCAATCCATTTATTTCCAAATTCCACATGCACATAACGTTCAAATGTTCCAAGTCTTATAAGCCAAGCAAAAAGTGGTCAAAAAATTATATTACACCACCGACCTGCAACCCAACATCTACCAAACATTTCCAATCTCCCCTGATGGGTTGCCTCCCGTGACGTATATACAAAAGGATGACAAATAAATTAAAGTGCAACCAATCTACCCATTTACCCAATCACCACATGTGCAAGACTTAGACACAACGAAATTAAAGAAATATACAACAACAAATCAAAATAACAAGAAATTAGGTAATTATGATAAAATGTAAATAACACAAGTCAAGACATAACAAAAATAATTTAGAACATAAATCAAACTTAAGAAAGGACCAAAATGGCTACAACATTCCGGCCCCTAATTCTTGAATAATACAAAATACTAAGAGCAAGTTCAACCACTTGGTCATCTAAATTCAATACTCACATTAAGTACATTAATTTTTTTTCCCTTTTTTTTAAAAATTTTTTTTTAGAAAAAGTCCATAGAAGCGTTCATGACAAAAGTCAGAGTTCCAAAGAGTGACAAAAAGTTCAAAAGTTCAAAGTCATGCTAATGTATGTACTGTAATCTTGTGTTCAAAAAGGTGTATGGTGCATAATGAGATGTAGAGCATGTCAGTAAGTAATTATCAGTTTACATGCAGAGTCAGAGGTTCAAACACATGACTCAGTTGAAGGACAACTTTACTGTTGCCTTTACATTGATTCCAGCAGGAGGCAGATTTTGCTGATGGGCTTTTCCAATTCATTTGTTTGTGTCTTAACACAAACTCGTCGAACAAATCCTTGGGAATCTGCCATCACCTCAGTGATGCGTCCAACGGGCCAAGAATTTCTCGGTGCAGATTCATCAACAATGAGGACCACGCCCCCAACAGCAAAGTTCCGGAGAGTCTTATTCCATTTGTGTTGTTCTTGTAACATGGGCAGGTATTCCTTAACCCATCTTCTCCAGAACAAGTCTGCAATGTATTGAACTTGCCTCCAACGTCTCCTGACGTAGAGGTCCTCCTTCCGGAACAACCCAGGTGGCAAGATGGGTTTGACCTTTAGCTGGAGCAAGTGGTTAGGGGTTAAAGCTTCAATATCATTGGGATCATCAGAAGAAGGGGTGATTGGGCGGTCATTCAAGATCGCCTCTACCTCACAGAAGACTGTCTGCAAGGCCTCATCATCCAAGACTTGTTGTTTGACAACAGAGCACAATATTCTCTTAGCCTCCTGCACCAAGCGCTCCCACACACCTCCATGATGGGCACCATGCGGGGGGTTGAACATCCATTTTATTCCATCCTGCATCAGGTTATTATGAATTTTGCTTTGATTCAATTCAGAGATTGCTTGTTTTAACTCACGGTTTGAGCTGACGAAGTTGGTTCCATTGTCAGATCGGATTTCCTTCACTTGTCCTCTGCGGCAGATGAACCTCCTAATGGCATTTATACAGGAATCTGTATCGAGAGAATAAGCCACTTCCAGGTGGACTGCTCGACAGTTTAAACAAGTAAATAGGACACCATATCTTTTGGCAATGCTTCTGCCCCTCTTTACTTCTATTGGTCCAAAATAATCTATGCCAACATGTGTAAATGGAGGAAGATCAGCAGAGATTCGATCAAGAGGAAGATCAGAAATTTTTTGCATACCTGGCTTCTGCCGCTGTCGTTGGCACGCCATGCACTCCCTGATGATCCTTCTAGCAGCTGAGTTGGCTTGAGGGATCCAGTACTGCCGACGAAGGGTGGACAGCATGTGGTTTCTTCCTCTATGGCCAACCTTTTCATGAACATACTGTAGAATGAGCTTTGCAACATGACTGTTTTTTGGCAAAATTGCAGGATGTTTACTTTCTTCAGGCAAGGCTGCCTTGCTTAGCCTGCCACCTACTCTCAGCACTCCATCAGTAATAACTGGATCGAGCTTGTACAGAGGGCTTGACTTCCTCACACCACCAGAGTGCAAGGCTGACATTTCTTCTCCAAAATGCAACTTCTGCACAAAGCATATTATAGCTTCTTCAGCCACAGCCAGGTCATCAGCTGATAGATGAGTGTTCCACTGGTTTTCCTGTTTAACACAGACACTTCCATTTGGTATGATTTTTTTATGTTTCTCTTTTAGTTTCTGTTGGAGTCTTTCTTTAAGCTTTAAAATCCATGCCACAGTTCTTTTGAGTTTCTCCCAACTAGAAAAGTAACTCAACAGCTGAGTGGTGGGACACATTTCCTTCTCCAATGTAGTGGCACAAGAAAGAGTCTCTTCCCTCACCTCAGGATCAGCTTCTAGGTTTGACGAGGTTTCCTCCATACTGACAGGCCACTGACACTGAGGTTTTGCCAGAAACTCAGGCCCGCTGATCCACGTTGGAGAGTGGAGGAAAGGGCTTACCTTCATGCCTCGAGAGGCTGCATCAGCAGGGTTCAGCTTGGAACTGATGTATCTCCACTGATTAACTTCAGTCATTGTTCGTATGATGGCTACTCGATTGGTCACATACGTCTTAAATGAGAAGAGAGATGCAACTGTGCCATCATTATCTCTCCAAAGTCTTTGGGTGTGAAACATCTACTTATGCTAAACGAGTCAAGCAGAACCAAATCATCTACCCATCGTCGCCATTCTTGTGCCATCTCCACTGGAACTGCTTCATCCCAACCAAATTTCATCTGACATAGACACTGTAGGATTTGCTTTGCAGTAAGGATGACTGGAGCCAAAAAACCCAAGGGGTCATAAATTGAACTTACAGTAGACAGAATACCACGTCTTGTCAGCGGTTTGTGTTTGTTTGCGATACTGAATGTGAAGCTGTCCCTTTCCACATCCCACTGGACTCCCAAAGCTCTTTCCATGGGGAGCTGGTCACGGCTGAGGTCTAGTGTCTTTACCCCTTTGGCACGATATTCCTCAGGGATCTGGGATAGGACAGTGCGTTCATTGCAGACCCACTTATTAAGTTTGAATCCTCCTTTTGCACACACCTCTGTGAGCTGCTGGTAAAGAGAGATGGCCTGCTGTACAGAGCAAAGGGATTTAAGACAGTCATCAACATAAAAATTATGCCTGATTGTATTTGTTACTTCTTCTGGATACCTAATGAGCCACTACATTTGATTGTCATCAGCACATCAGCACAACACAAGACACAGCTGGGAGAGGACACTGCTGGCACAGCTGGGAGAGGACACTGCTCCAAAGATGTGGACTAACATCCTGTGCTCAGCAACATCTTTGGTGAGGTCGCCATCAGGCCACCAGAGGAAGCGCAAATAGTTGACATGTTCTTCAGCCACTCTTACTTGATGGAACATACCTTTGATGTCGGTCATCAGAGCAATGGGACCTTGGCGAAAGCGGATGAGAACACCTAGCAAGCTGTTAGTCAAGTCCGGCCCTTGTAAGAGTTCTTTATTCAGTGAAGTTCCTGCAAAAGTTGCAGCACAATCAAACACAACACGCAATGTTTTCTTTTGGGGGTGATAGACACCATGATGCGGTACATACCCACTCCTGTTCCAGCTGATCATGCAGGATGATTTCTGAATGCTTTTCTGCACTGATGTTTTTCATGAACTCTCTGTATTCTTTAAAGAATGATTGGTCCCTATAAAACCCTGCTTGTTGTTGGGCATTCTAACATCAGGTTTACGAAAGGGCAATTCCAAATAATAATGTCCATTTTTCAGCACAGCAGATTTTGACATTTGATATTTCCAAAAACTGTTTATCTTCCACAGACAGTTCTGTCTGTTCATCACAGTGAAGCTCCACAAAATCTTGATTATATTGCCTGATGAACATTTCTTCCAAGTCACTAATTGAGGTGCGGTTTACTTTAACAGAAGCAATCCCATACCCATCACCATCTAAACTAAGGTTGAGTGGACCATTTATAACCCACCCAAGATGAGTTTGCACAGCATAGGGCCCACTACCCTCACTGTTAAAAACTCTCCACGGTTCCAGTGCCCTATGGGCATTCACACCAATAAGAAGCCCAATGCTTGCATTGATTGGTGACAATTCTACATTCTTCAAGTAAGGCCATTTTCTGATATGGTCTTCTTTAGGAATGTTTTCCTTGGTGAATGGGATTGACTTTTGTGTGTATACATCAGGCAATTTCATGTAATTGTCATCTTTTAAGGCAGATATTTCTAAACCAGAAAGCTTAAAACAACTTACAGGCTTCTCCTGTCCCATGGTCCTAAGCATGATCTCCACCTTTTTCCCGGTTCCATTTAGCTGCGTCATCAACGCCTCAGTGCAAAATGTTGCAATGCTGCCTGGGTCCAGAAAAGCATACGTTTCCACGATTTTGGTTCCTTTATCCAACTTCACCTTTACAGGAACGACAGACAGGGTGCATTCTCTTGCTCCGGCCCCAGTATGGTTTCCAGCTGTTAAAGATACTAAAGCATTCTGGATACTTTCAGATGGCTTTGATGACCCTTGGTTCTATGTGAAGAACGGTAGGATGGTTATTTTGACAGATTTGACATGACAAACGCTTGGGACAGCTCTTACTTATATGACCCTGTTCTAGGCAGCCAAAACACAAACCTTTGGTTTTGATAAACTCCACTTTGTCCTTGTTGGGTTTGAATGTTTGTAGAGTTGTAGAGTATGTTTGAATGAAGTTCAATAGGATGGGCTTTGTCACAGAAAAGACAATGTATTTTTGTTGCAATTCCTTTTTCAGTCTTTGACTGGCTATAACTTGGCTGTGGTCTATTGGTCTGTTCTGATACATGGACAACAACAGTAGCAAAGTTGGCTTTAGAGTTGTATACTGGTTTTGATATTTTAACAGTTACCCGTTCTTTTGGGTTCTGGACTTCTCCAAAGACAGGATCCAATGCGGCTTTTGTTTGCTTCTCCAAAAACTCCAACAGGTTTTTCAGTGTTGGTCTGCGATCGCGTTTTTCTCCAATGTTGAAGACTGCTACTCTCCATTTATCTCGCAATCTGAAAGGCAGCTTGGACACAATTATTCTCATGTTTGTAGCATTTTCCAGTTCATTAATAAAACCAGCTTCATTCATGGTATTAAAACAGCTTCTTAAGAATAATGCATACGATCTTAATGCAAAAGCATCATCCGACTTAATTGTTGACCAGTTCAACGCTTTATCAACGAATGCAGAGGTAATTTTTACTCTGCTACCAAAGTTACATTCCAGTTGTTGCTTTGCTTCAGCATATGCGATTGTTGGATTCATGTGCATGCAACTTTGCACCAAGTTCTTGGGCTGACCAGCTGTGAACTGCTCTAAGTAATAAAGCCTGTCTTGCAAATTGTCGGTTTTGGCTTCGATTCCTTGTTCAAAGGCTTTGATAAAAGATCTAAAATGTAGAGGTTCACCATCAAAAATGGGAATTGTTACAGGTGGAAGAGAAGACATTCTCTGCTGCTTTACCAGATGCTTTAAAACTAACAGGAGACACTTTCTTTCTTTCCGTTGATTTCACAGGTTTTTGAACAGTTGCAGGAGGCATGAATTCGGTGGTGGCAGTCACCAAGCTACCTGACGTAATCACAGACCTCTCCTGCATTGCTGTATAAGCCTTCACTTTTGCATCTGCAACAGCCAAATCAGTTTTCAACTCCAGAGCTTCTTTTCGTGCCCTCAACTGCAGTTCTTCAAATTGAAATACATGTTTTTCTTGCAGTGTCTGCCCTTGGTGACCAAAACAGCGCGTTCCACCTCGGCCTGTATGTGCGCCGCGGAGGCTCTGGAAGTTGTACTCCTTCTACTTGAGGCAACCGATGCCTTGCTAGGCGCCCTGCTGCGTGTGTTAGCGGAGGCCTCTCCGGCTGCATTATCGGTGCGTTGGTCAGGGGAATTTCGGCCTACTTGGGAAACGCTATCATGTGGCTCTACAGAACCATTCAATTCCTCCTCCTCGTCATCATTCATCCAGGGCTCCATCTGCTCAATAAACTCTTTCATTCGCATCAACTTGGGCTCATACCAGTCATTGTGATCCGCTTCTTTCTCATCGTCGTTTAACAAATTCTGAACTGAGACTTGTAGCTCCATGAATTGTGACAAATAATCATTATAAATTGCCATATGTTCACGGACCAGTTCTTTTGGTGTACTAGCGTCAATAAACGTTTCAATTTCAGTATTTTTCCGAGTCAGAAAACCGAGTTTTCCTCTGCGTCTATTAATTAACTTAAATAGCTCTCTTTCTTTATCGACTGCTTCTTCTTCGTGGTCAGACATTTTCAACTCAAATTAAATTCAATATTCAAAAGTCAAATAAACTTAATGTCCAACTGAAAAGTATCGCTTTATCTGCGTCAAACTTCTTAAATTAAATACTCAAAGTCCATGCTTCGGCGTCTTCCCGACACTTCGGGTCATTGACAAACAATTCACCGCATGTACTCACAAGCTTTGCGCGATGTATCCAAATCCAATCGAAAAACAGTTCTCTCTCTCTCTCTCTCTAATTCAGTTTTTTTTTCATTCTCACTGTCTATTTTCTCTCTCTCTCTCTCTCTCTCTCTCTCTCTTTTTCTCTTTCTCTCTAATTCAGTCTTCTGGCTATTCTATCATTCTTGCCTCCATTCTCTCTGTTTCTCATTTTCACACAGGATGCCCAGTTCAGCCCAGTTCTGCCCAGTGCCCAGTCTCTCCCCCTCGCCCCTTGCGGAGGTCTTGACCTGGCACCATTTAGTCATGCCAACCTAATGAGCCACTGACAACCATCCCTAGCCCCCCACTACCCTCCACTGCCACCCCCACCCCCACTACCCTCCATCTCCACCCATGGCATGGTGCCCCCAGTGGCACCCTGGCAGGCGGTGGCGCGAGCGGCAGCTGGGCTTAAATAACATCATTAGGCCCGACTCCGACCGCCCCGTCCAGTGCTGCGCTGTCTGTCAGCCGGCTGTCGTCTGACAGGTCTGTAATCAAAGCGAAGGGAGCAGGGCCCGTGGGCGCGCGACGGGCATGGCGCCAGCCTAATTAGACCGGCTAATGGAGTGGGAAGAGTGCCCGCCAAGTGCCACGGCGGGACCCCAACGCCGCCGGACTGCACCACTGTCGTCATCGCCGCAGCCTCGGGGACACAGTCCTGCTTCTGCCCCCTGCCCTGCCACTACGGGCGCTGGGAAAGAGAGAGAGAGAGAGAGAGAGAGAGGGGGGTGGGGAGGGAGAGTGACAGAGAGAGAGAGAGAGAGAACGAGAGACAGAAAGAGAAAGAAAGGGAGAGAGAGAGAGAAAAAGAGCAAGAGACCAAACATCCACAGAGCCCCTCGTCTTCGTAAAGCCAACTCTGACCTGTCCCCACTTCCTCTCTGACTTTGAAATAACCTCCACAGTCCTCTTACGCCAACTTTTGTCTGACTCACACCAAAGCACACTCTCACCCCAACACTCAACCCTCACACCAAAGCACACTCCCACCCAAACACTCAACCCTCACACCAAAGCACACTCCCACCCAAACACTCAACCCTCACACCAAAGCACACTCCCACCCAAACACTCAACCCTCACACCAAAGCCTATTCTCACCCAAACACTCAACCCTCACACCATCTCAACCAAACACTCAACCCTCACACCAAAGCACACTCCCACCCAAACAGTCTCACCTGTGGGATTCACACAAACTCTGATGAATAAAACCAGTCCAATCTAACACACACACACACACACACACACACACACACACACACACACATACAGTACACACATGTGAAAGAGATTGAGCACACTCTTAGACTCCCCTCAATTTGGTTAAGTCTGACATCACATGTTGTTTCCTGGACCAACAGCTATTTCGTTCAAAAAAACTTTAGGCTACTAGCCAGTCAGACCAAAACAAAGCATCGCTCAAGGTTATCAAACACACACTTGAATGACATTGTGAAATGTGCTGCTACTCAGGATTTTAAACCTGATATTGATGCCCTTGTGAAGGCTAAAAGATGCCAAGTGTCAGGAGCCAGCAGCAGCCGATAGACTTGGGTGAGAGAAAGCGGGGGGAGCGCTTAATCAGCATGAGGGCGGGGCCTAGTTCTTGTAATGTTCATGAATGTTTGCAGTATGAAGAATACAGTTCTTTGAAAATAATAATTGTACTCTGGTTTTTACATTAAAATACAACGATGTGCAGTATATCATTCTCAGACTTAGTTGGCCTAGCCCTGTCCTACAAAATAGTTTGATCTGATGTAACCTAATAGTTCATCGTATTGCTCATGCAACTTATGTTTGTTCATTTTATTTTACTTTTCCTACATTTACACATTTACATTTTTAAGGCAGGATGTTTACTTTCTTCATAGCTCCCACTTGAGTTTAGTGTGGTGAGTTGGTTCAGGTGGTCAGATGTAAAAATGTATCCACTCAACTGTATAAAAATAAACCAGTTGTTTATGAGAGTGAAATGCATTTTATTTCAATTCCATTGGCCTCTCTGTGATAATGTGTAATAACCTAATTTAGATCCCTTGAAAAAAACTACTGAAAAAAAAAACAAAGCTAAAGATTTGGAGTTGACAAAGGTTATTTTGCAATTATTTCACTGGTCCGGCCCACTTGAGATCAGATGAGGCCCCTGAGGCCCCTGTATGTGGCCCTGAACCAAAATGAGTTTGACACCCCTGGTCTAGAGTAGAAGACCATCTTCAGACAGAGTTGAAAATGAGGACAACAGCTCGTATTTGAGGTTCGGGTGAAGAACAAGGTTGAGGTCAGGGTTTGTTTACAAAGTTTGGAGTTAGTGCGCATAATAATTATGGATTGGTTATTTGTGAAAGAGCTATGGGGCAATTTGTTACCTAGCACTCGAAGAGTGCAACCCAAAATAGCGACCCCGAGGTAAATACTTCCTCTCGCTCCCTCCCGTGGGAGGGGGGGCAGCGTTGCTTCGTGACTCACCGAACGACTGAAGCTCAGGTAGCAAGCGTGCGGGATGGGGATAGCCGACCTCCAGGCATCAGCAATGTTATCCATAACCATCCGAAAGGGATAAGGAGATCAGATCGTCCCATTAGACTCACGCATTAGGATGACGGATGTCACCCGACCTGGCTGGATTGGACATTATCCCTGCGAGAGACTGCCATTCCCCACTCACAACATTTCCCTAGTGGAAGCATACATCTACCTGCTGTCTCTGATCAATTTGGGGGTCCAACTCCCTCATAATCATGAGCCGAGCTGTCGGTTGTGTGTGTGTGAGATGGGTGTGTGTGGTGGGGGGTGGGAGTCATCATGCTGCTGACTGATGACACCATGTGATTAATGTCGGTCAGCTCGCCCAGTGACATGGGCAATGTGTGAGAGAGACAAGAGTGAGAGTGTGTGTGTGTGTGTGTGTGTGTGTGTGTGTGTGTGTGTGTGTGTGTGTGTGATAGTGAGAGTGTGTGTGTCTGTGTGATAGAGAGTGAGTGTGTGTGTGTGTGTGTGTGTGTGTGATAGAGAGTGTGTGTGTGTGTGTGCGAGTGTAGACAGAGCACAGAAGAGGTTTATGTTGAAATCAGTGGCTGTCGATGAGCGCAGAGGAGAGTCTTCAACTCTGATCCAATTCATCATGAGCTTTGCTGTAATAATAATAATAATAATAATAATAATAATAATAATAATAATAATAATAAACACTTTAACTCTGATCCAATTCGTCAAGAGCTTTGCTGTGTTTGGAGCGAATTGGAGAGGAGAGGATCCCATGGGGAATAATAATAATAATAATAATAATAATAATAATAATAATAATAATAAACACTTTCATTTCTGTGTCTACAACGGTGTGAATAAAAAAAGACTTAACTTTTCCCTGAAAGTGAGACCTTAATAACTGATAATTATTAAGGAAAACCCAAGCCAGTGTGAGAAGTGTGGTTTTAGGTCGATGGTGGAACTCTCTTGAGCTCTCAACTCATTGGGGTGAATACAACCAGACAGATTTGCTGCCGTGGGGCACAGAATGTGTTAATTAATGCTGTTTCAGAAGTCCTGTGTGGCAGACAGCTATATCATCATGATTAAAGATTGTGTGATGATCTAAGCAGTCGGAGATCACTGAAAACTGGAGCACAATGCATCATGGGAACTTGGTGTGAAGATCTTTAGTGCTGTGACAGATTGAAGCAACAAAGAGTCACACACACAATCTGTCACATTTACACACACACACACACACACACACACACACACACACACACACACACAGACACACACGAACATAAACACAAACACAAACAGTACAATATTTCATGCTGAGCTTATGGCCGTTGTGTAATAGTAGTAACACACTTTGTCATGTTTTTGTACCAACTGAAACAGTCCTTAATCGTGGGTGTTCCAATTGACCCAGTCCAACTCAGCTGTCTTCAAGAAACAGAAACATCTATTATATACAGTATATAGATCCAAAACTCTCCCCAAACTCCCATATATATGTTCACAGTAACATACGGATCCAGACCTCGCCCTTATTGGTGTGTTGCTATGAAAGCCTTGTCAAAAGGTTTAGTAGTATTCACTTAGGCAGGACAGAGATGAGATAGTGGGGCTTGTTAGAATTGTTTTCTTAGTGAAACTAACATTTGACTTTGATTTGATGGACAAATTACTTAGGCCATGTTTCATGTCATGCATGCCTGTAACATTACATCTGTGTTCAGGTGAGCTTCCCTTTGCTCTCTGGTAATCAGTGGCAGACCTATCAATTCCTCACATTTATTTTTTTTTGACGTTATAAATTTTAACTTTTTAGTTTAAATATTTCAAATTATTTTATTTATACGGTAACCCTAAGTTGAACAATCGCAGTGAACTAAAAAAAAAAACTTTGTTCGCTTTTTTGAATCACCTCTGGACTGGATCAAGCCATCAGCAGAATAGTGGTGTTTCTGAGCCAGATTTGCATCAGATCTGTACCTGGATCAAACATCATTAGTTACCAAATAGCCCCACTTTAAAATCGTACCTCCGGAACACAGATCAGGCTTCCCGGGGCAGGACCAGAACTGGACTCCAACTGGGCCGAATTCATCACACACTCTAGTGCTGTGTGTCTCTGCTCTCATTACCACACAGCACCAATCTGAACTCATTCTCAGGAGAACCCAAGCAGAACTCAGCAGCCTCACAGGGGCAGAAGAACTCTACTGTAGCAGAACACAGCAGCCTCACAGGGGCAGAAGAACTCTATAGCAGACACAGCAGCCTCACAGGGGCAGAAGAACTCTATAGCAGACACAGCAGCCTCACAGGGGCTGAAGAACTCTATAGCAGACACAGCAGCCTCACAGGGGCTGAAGAACTCTATAGCAGACACAGCAGTCTCACAGGGGCAGAAGAACTCTACTGTAGCAGTACCTTTCCAAGGAAGCATTTGGGTGTTTGGAGAGGGGCAGTGATTTGAATATCTACAGTATGTCTCCACGGCGCTTTAATGAGCAGAACGGGCCGACGAGCACAATCTTCAGACGATGAAGACGTGGAGTACAGCAGCGCACATCCCCACTCCTCTACCTCTTTCTTCTTTCTTTTGTAATCCCTCCCTTTTCTGATTTCTCTCTCTCTCTTTTTATCTTTCTGCTCCCCCTCTTTCTCTTTTTCCACCCCACTCCTTCCTCTCTCTGCCTCTCTCTGATAAAGTCCCCAGCGTGGAGCAGAGGATCAGTGATTCTCATTCAGCATTCTGACCCATGCCTTGAGTACGGGAGATCTGAACGACACCACCGAGGACCAGAGAGAGAGAGAGAGAGAGAGAGAGAGAGAGAGAGAGAGAGAGAGAGAGAGAAAAGAGAGAGGGAGGGAGAGAGAGGGAGGGAGGGAAAGAGAGAGGAGGGAGGGAGAGAAAGAGAGAAAGAGAGAGGAGGGAGAGAAAGAGAGAGAGAGGGAGGGAGAGAAAGAGAAATAGAGGGAGGGAGAGAAAGAGAGAGAGAGAGAACAGAAATGGAGATGGACAAGAGTGAGAGAATGAGAGAGAAAGGGAGAGAAGGAGAGAGAGAGAATAGAAGAAATGGAGAGGAACAAGAGGGGGAGAGAGAAATATAGAGAAAGAGAGGGAGAGACAATGAGCTGAGAAACAGAGAGGAGAGGGAGGAGAAAGACAGAGGAAGAGAGAGAGAGAGAGAGAGAGAGAGAGAGAGAGAGAGAGAGAGAGAGAGAGAGAGTGCAGAGGCTGTGGGTTTACTTTGATAAACATATATCTCCAGGCAACAGCCAAACTGAGAGAGCAGCAACCCCACCCCCATCTTCCTCCCCCTGTCAAATTCATACAGCTCTCTCACTCCCTTTCTCCTCCTCTCTCTCCCTCCATCCTCCATCCCTCCTTGCTCTCCTCCCACCTCTCCTCCACAGGATAGATAGAAATGCCTCCACACCAGCAAACTTTATTTAATCTGGTTTGCATCACCTCTTCACGTTGAAGAAGAATCCGGCGAATGTGGTGGGTGATGGGTGATGGGTGGGAGGGGAACGGAACGCGTGAAAAAAAAAACAGAAATAAAATAAATAAACAAACAAACAGACAAAAAAAACCATGATTCTATTCACAGTCCAAAATTATTTAGTAGGCCAGCGATGAAAGCCGAGATTATGTGGGTTAGGGAAAACGTCCCACCATCTGATGTGGTTATCTGAGAATGAACATGAATATTTATAATGTGGTCATCATAAATAAAGCATCAACCTTCTTGTCATCCACTCTGAAAGAATTTCACAGACGGCTCATCATGCAGTATTAAGATGATCTGATCTACGCTTGTTTAATCAGGTCAGGTTTAATCTAATAAATGCCAATGGTGTCTCCCACACACACACAGACCTCAGCTACACACACACACACACACACACACAAACACACACACACAGCTACACCCACACACAGACCTCAGCTACACACACACACACACACACAGACCACAGCTACACACATACACACAGACCACAGCTACACACACACACACACAGACCTCAGCTACACCCACACACAGACCTCAGCTACACACATACACACACACACAGACCTCAGCTATAGACCATGGACACATACAGTATCCACCCTGGTCAGCATTATCTTGGGTACGCTAGTACATGCGTAGCCCCCCAATGCCGCCGTATCTGTGTGTGTATGTGTGAGAGTGTGTGTGTGTATGTATGAGAGTGTGTGTGTGTATGTGTGAGAGTGTGATAACTAGCTGGTAGTATCCCTCCACAGTACCAGGAACTATGATACTCATCAGCATTACTCAATACTCATCAACATTACTCAATACTCATCAGCATTACTCAATACTCATCAACATTACTCAATACTCATCAGCATTACTCAATACTCATCAGCATTACTTAATACTCATCAACATTACTCAATACTCATCAGCATTACTTTACTACATTTATGACTTTTACATGTATTTATTTAGCAGACCCATCAACATTACTCAATCAGCTCATCACTAATACTCATCAGCATTAATACTTAATACTCATCAAGCATTTACTCAATACTCATCCAGCATTACTTTACTACATTTATTCATTTATCTATCTATCTATCTATCTATCTATCTATCTATCTATCTATCTATCTATCTATCTATCTAACTTGCCAGGGTACTGCATGCTAGTCCAACTCCTTAGTCACTATGCCATCATCACCCACCTACATCACTGTCCTGCTGTTTGGTCCACTTTAGCCCATCAGTGGTTTCACTATTGACATGATACACGGGCTGGCACTGTTCACAGATTAAATTCAAGGCACTTAACCCTGACTTGCTCTCCCTGTTATTGGTGTGTGTGTGTGTCACCCTGGATCAGACCATCAGCTGAATGCATACATCAATTACAAAAACAAGTATGCACATTGTATCGAGATGTCCAGCTAAATATGCATAGTGTTTGTCCTGGATCAAAAGAACTTAAGCCTGGTCCTTACTTTAGCTTGCCTCCCCTACGACCCCCTCAGCCCATCCCTGCTTCCATTATGCTTATTTGCCAACACTGCAGC
>NC_063208.1:4162673-4165173 GCF_017589495.1 Alosa alosa
TAAGACTACTTTGGCCAGAGTTTAAAGTAAAAATGTATTGAGACAAGGTAGCATCCCATCAGGGTTATCTCAGCATAGTATACTAGCCTATAATATACAAACCATAACTCATAAAAAACGCTTAATTAACTAAGTGCATGCTGATAAGATAGGCTATGCCTATAGACCCCCTCTGAAAGACCCAAAGTGCCAGTCAGATATACCTTGAGTCTTACATTTTTAAAGTCTCAATGTGTCCATTAGTTTACACAGAATTCACTAGAAGTCATTATTTAGGGGCTTATTTTTCAACATTCTCTGCCGGGGGGGGGGTGGGCATGCCTCCAGACCCCTAGCCTTCCTGTGTGTGACACTAGGCTAAGCCCCCAATGTTTCAAATGTCTGGCTCCGCCCCTGGTGTGTTTCAATTGGACACGATTGCTGTGCTCACATTGTACACTTGACTGCTCTCACTGCAAGGCAAACGACAGAAATGTATGTCTGACATGCCAGAAATCCACTCGGATCAGACCGGAGCTAGAATGATGATTGTGACGTCTTCTAATCAGACATTGTGAGCATTCTCAAACTACACGACAGAATGCACACATGCACGCACACTCACTCACTCACTTACTCACTCACTCACTCACTCACTCTCACACACACACACACACACACACACACACACACTCACTCAGACATTGTGAGCATTCCTAAACTACATGACAAAACGCACGCATGCACGCACACTCGCACTCACTCACTCACTCACTCACTCACTCACACACACACACACACACACACACACACACACACACACACACTCTCAGACATTGTAAGCATTCTCAAACTACACGACAGATCGGACAGGAATTCGGCTTAACTAAAAAGTTAGTTGGGTCTGACTGATTCGGGGATAGAATCGCGTCAAAATACCACAGAGTCTGTTTAAATTGTTATGTGTATGCTTCATGTGTCTGTGAAGCCAAGGAGAACGTGTCATGTGAGTAGACAATGGAGATTGTATTCTATTCTATTCTATTCTATTCTATTCTATTCTATTCTATTCTATTCTGCTATTCACTCTTCTTGCTACTTCAGACCTGGGTTGTATCTTGCTTACTTCTACTCTTTAGATGCTTTCCTGGGGAGAGCCCAGGTTTGTGTCTGCCCTCCCACCTGCGCACCTCACTAAATGCAGCACTCTGTGCAGACTGGTTTCAATAATTGATTTTATGCAGATGTGTTTCCCTTTCACTTTGTGTTCTTTTAGGGGATGCAAATGGCATTGCGGCAGTGTTGTTTTTCATGAATAAAAATATAAATGAATGAAATAAAATCCACAACTTTTAAAGACTAAAAGTCTTTACCACAAATAATATAGGAACAACAAAAAGGTAAAAAAATAAAAAATAAAAAAAAAACTACTGCTACCAAACACACTGCTTTGGACATCTTCCTAACTGTATGCATGAGCTAAAGTTTTAGTGCTAATTGAGAACCCAGCACTTGAAGAAGTCTGTATATTACAAAGTAACATCCACAAGCAAACACTAGTGTACTTGGCACTTGGTAATTCGACCCACCACTGACGATGTGAAACGTAGTAATTTTCTAAGGACACCAGTGAGAGGAATTGACTCTAACAATGTCATAATCTTTTATGACGAAGCACATCAATTCACAAGTTCATAATGCTGTTATTATACAGTTATATCCCCATCCAAACACAACAAAGTCAAAACATGCTGAATGGACAATATGTACAGTAGATTTGTGTAACAGCAACATCGACATTTTTTATCTCAACCACCACTCAGTGTTGAGTTAATACACATTCATTGTGTATTATGTGTGTGCATCAAGTGTTAAAAATGTAAAATAGTCCCATGCAAAAATATGGAGATCGCTTTGAAAATGTGGCATAGTCTTTTTACAGATGTCAGGCATACATTCAAGTTACATCATCACATCCGGCACATTTGGATTTTAATAGAATTTTGTGGGGAGATAAATATTCAGTGTGAGTTGAAATTCACATAATTATGCTTCTGATTCAGATTCCGATTTTCCATCTATTCGTGTTTATGGTTTATGGTGGTAAATGCATTCTGCCACCGACACAGATACAAACTGTAAGGTGGCTGAAAGCCAACATCCTGCTTGTGAGATGGCACTCATATTCATATATTTTCCACAGTCTCTCTCGGCGCTCACCAAACACCATGTCTAAGCATCATTTCATACTTTCGCTGACTCTCGACCCCTGCGTGGACGTGCTATTGATGGGGTCACACAATGACATGGTCCCCCATATTCCTACCAGCGCTTCATTCCGCTGGCGCCGTGTGTTTGACTGCGTGTCATAACGTTCGAAAGGTCAACGACGGCCTTCGGGGACAGAGGATGCAGGCTGTAAATGCGAAAGCAAATAGCTTATTGACTGGCCTAATGCCACGCTGGTCCACCTGGAATTCATGAGGCTTGCTGAGGCCAGTCTCCCACTATGGACAGGACC
>NC_063208.1:4170173-4187673 GCF_017589495.1 Alosa alosa
ACTTACATAGGCTACTATTGGGGCAGGTCTCTCGGCACACTGCCTGATCTTTTCCTCCTAATCTTAATGTAGCCTCTTGTTTTAGTGTTACCGTTTACTTTGAGAAAGTCACCAGGTCCCCCTGGTTGAAAAACATCCCAAAATAATAATTTTCTCATCCCCATAATTGAAACGGACATGGTGTCATTTGGGTTTAATGCTTCCCTTTTTTATGCCAATCTCAGGCCATGTCCCTGGGTCAAAAAAATCCAGCGAAAGCAAAATTCTTTGTCCAGGTGTGCCCTTATAAAGGTTAAGCTGAGTTGAGCATGTTTGGAGAAGAGTGGAGAAGAAAAATAGAATGAGAATTCTTTCATCAATTCTGTGGTGGTGCCTTTTACTTAATGGGCATATTTATTGAAGTAATCTAAAAGTAATCCTAAAGTAATCAGATTACGTTACATGTTTTTGGTAATCCAACTAATTACGTTACTGATTACAAAAATTGCCATGTAATTTGTAGTCAGTAATGGATTACATTTCAAAGTAATCTGACCCAACCCTGCCTACCTGCGGCTCGTCTGTTACTTTTGTGTTTTTCTGTACTGGCATGTCTGTCAATGGCGGCTTTCCCTTGACTATTTTACAGTGACAAAGCGTGCAAAATCTATGAAAAGCATCACTATTTCTTTTTGATATAAATTTGCATCATCTGACCGGAAGCTACGGCTTCCGGTCAGATGTTGCACTGAACATCGCGAGACTTTGGGTGAGATCCAAAATGGCAGCGCACTAAACACTGACGCTTGTAAACAGGAATACAAAACTTTATTTCTCTTCTGCTAAAAACAATTACTACCTCTCTACACCTCTCATCAAAAACCGGATTATATTCTCCACCTGTTCCGACGGCAACCTCTTCATTCTGGACGTTATGGCATCTGAACCCAGCAGGAAACGCACCCGTGACGGCTCAACAGAGACTGAACCAGAATTACCTCCCGCTAGCGCTACTTCTACCTCCATCGAGGTCAGTTTATTACAATCCATAAACAGCAAACTTGCAATACTGGAACATCTGCACGCAGATATTAAGGACTTAAAAGCCAGCCCTTAAATTTTCCCAATCACAGATCGACACACTAGTATTAGAAAACCGTGAACTCAAAGGAAATATCACAAACTTATCCGACCAGGTTAATCAACTCACCCGCGAAAATCGGATCATGAAAGAAACAATCCTAGACCTCCAGTGCCGCAGCATGCGCGATAACCTCATTTTTTCCGGAATTCCCCTGCCAACTTCTAAAGATACACCTGACGACCCAGAGAAAGCAGTTAAAGAATTCTTGCAGTCATCTCTCAAACTACCGCCAGAAACAGTTGACAAGATTACCTTCCACCGTGTACACCGTCTCACTTCCAAAGACAATAAAAAACCTCCTCCAATTATCGCCAAGTTTGAACACTTCAAACACAAAAAACTCATCAAAAGCAGGAAAAGAACTGAAAGGCACTTCATTCGGACTAAACGACCAATTCCCACAAGAAATACAGGAAAGAAAGAAGAGCCCTCTTGCCCATAATGAAACAACTCAGGCAAGAGGGCAAACGAGCAGCTCTGTCAGTCGATAAACTGTATGTCAATGGAACTCTGTATCGCAACCCCAATATCACCACTTGGCTATAGCACATTATACCTCACGCCAACAACAATCTTGATTATAACATTGTCACCCTCAACTCTCTCTAACCCACTGTAGCCTACTGATACTTGGATCACCTCTCTCTTCTTATGTTTCACTCCTTTTGCTCCCCCTACCCACCCATTCTCCTTTGCTCTCTCAATGCTTAATGTTATTCATTGTGTTTTGTCTATACATGTTTGCTTGTGTGTCCTGTCTGTTTTTGTTTATTATGTCTATAGGCTAAAGTCAAATTATGATCTGTATGTTTTTAATGCTAAACAGGAAATGTTCATGCTGTCACCACTCCAGAACCAAATTCCTACCTCCTTATTCTCTATATTCTTCTCAGCCCCTACCCTTCACACACCACATTACATACCTATTCCTCCACCCCCCCTTCTCCCTCTCCTATCTAACTGACACCTGCACACACTCTCACACACACAATACCCATCTTATCAAACATTTTCATAACTGCACAATCACAACATGGTACCACTTACATTCCAGACCTGGAACATCCGTGGGATTGGATCTCAGGCGAAGAGGCTCAAAATCTTCAATCATTTGGATAGTTTAAAAGCTGACATATGTCTCCTACAAGAAACTCATCTCTCAGAATCAGACTACACCCGTATCAAATCAGGACAATTTAATCACATTTTCTCAGCTCATTACAATACAAAACAAAGGGGAGTTTGCATTCTGATTAACAAAAGAATCTCATTCATCCATAACACCACCATCACAGACCCAGAAGGACGTTTTGTCATCATAAACATCTCAATTCACAATACCCCTGTAACAATTGCTAATGTTTATGGCCCTAATACAGACAAACCAGTTTTCTTTCAGAACCTCTTCACCTCCATCTCAACTCTATCTGGCTGTCCCATCATAATCGCAGGCGACTTCAATACAGTGTTAGACTCCACAATTGACAGATCTGATCACTCTAAAAGCAAACGAATCTGGCAATCCACAAAAACAATAAAATAGTTCATGAGCGATTCTGGCCTTAGCGATTGTTGGCGGCTTCAGCACCCAGACTCCAAATGCTACTCTTTTTTCTCTCCGGTCCACCACTCCTATTCCTGTATTGATTATTTTCTAACCAGCAACTCTATAATGAAAAATATCTCTGATTCAACAATTCATCCCATAGTCATTAGCGATCATGCCCCAGTTACAATTAAATGGAACATAACTAACCAGCAGCAACCGACTAGCAAATGGCGTTTTAATACATCCCTCTTACAAGACCCAAATTTCATCAGCTTTATTGGGAGAGAGTGGGCATTCTTTCTAGAAGTGAACGACTCCCCTGAATCATCTCCTTCCCTTCTGTGGGAAACATGAAAAGCAGTACTCAGAGGAAGAATCATCTCATATTCAGTATGACAAAAAAAGAAGGAAAAAGAACAGGAAGCAGAACTCAACAATAAAATTAAACAGTTAGAAGAAACCAATGCAAGCAACCCGACTGAAGAAACACAGGCAAAACTTAGGAAACATAAATTTAAACTCAATGAAATACTCAATAAACACGCTCAGTTTATGATTCACCGTCTAAGGCAGGAAAACTTAGCCATAGCAATAAATCAGGTAAATACTTAGCAAATCAAATTCAACAATCCCAGTCATAAAGAACTCAGCAGGGAAGGTAACCAGTTCACCTGAAGAAATAAATCATGTTTTTTACCAGTTTTACAATAAACTATATTCTTCAGAAATAAACCCCAACCAGGAATTCATAGACTCATAGATTCATAGACTCTTTCCTAAACAGCATCAAATTACCACAACTCAATGAGACCCAAATAAATAACCTGGAATCACCTATAACTCAACAAGAACTGTTTGATGCCCTGAAACAGATGCCCAATAACAAAGCACCAGGTCCGGATGGCTTCCCTGCTGAGTTCTACAAACAATTTTGGACCATCTTTGATTAATGAATCAAAACAGAAAGGACGTCTTCGAACTAGTTCCACCACAGCCTCAATTTCCCTGCTCCTCAAGCCCAATAAGGACCCAACATTGCCATCCAGCTACCGGCCAATCTCTCTCCTCAATGTGGACAATAAGATAATCGCAAAAATGCTAGCACACAGATTAGCAAAGGTCACCCCATCCATTATCCACCCAGACCAAACAGGCTTCATTAAAGGCAGAATTTCATCCACCAACACCCGCAGACTGTTTAATATAATGTATCACTCCACAAATTTTCAAGATAATACCATCATATCAACTCTGGACACAGAAAAAGCATTTGATAGGGTGAACTGGAATTTCCTGTTTTCCACATTAGGGGAGGTTTGGCTTGGTTCATTAACTGGATTAAACTTCTATACACCTCTCCTTCAGCCACAGTAATCACCAATGGACTAACATCAAAGGTTTCACTCTTCACCGGGGAACTAGACAAGGGTGCCCACTCTCCACCCTCACTATTTACAATCTTCATTGAACCCCTAGCAGCTGCCATCCATCAGAACCCCCTCATCAAAGGTGTCCAGACTCCATATATGCATCACAAAATCAGCCTTTATGCCGACGACATTCTTCTCTTTCTTCAAGACCCCACAACATCAGTAAAATAAACCATCAAACTCATTGACACATTCTCTAAAATTTCTGAATACTCAATCAATTGGAATAAATCTGCAATTCTCCCATTACATCCCAACAGCTGGGATGTGACGGCCAACTCTTTACCTATTCCACTCTGCACTAACTATATCACTTACTTAGGGATAAAAGTCTCCCCCAGGCTGTCAGACTTATTTAGCCTAAATTATTCCCCTCTACTCACTTCAATAGATGATGACCTTCAACGCTGGAAGAACCTCCCATTATCCATCATGGGCAGAATCTCTGTAATCAAAATTACAATACTGCCCAAAATAAACTATTTACTCTCTATGATTCCAACCCAGCCCACCCCACTCTGGTTTAAGTCTCTCAATTCATTAATCACTAAATTCTACTGGAAAGATAAAATCCAAAAACCAAAAGCACTGGGAGGACTAGAGGCCCCACACTTCCAGCACTATGCCCTGGCCAATCAGCTCCACTTCATTTACAAATGGCTACACCCCACCCCCTCAGACAACACCTGGTTAGACCTAGAACAAACAATCTGTAAAGAAATTAAAATCTCAGATCTCCCTTTCTGCAGTCAATCATAAAACATCCATCCTTCAAAGCCCCAACAATTTCATCTACTCTGACAGCCTGGTGGAGATTCTACCACATCACTGATTCATCTATAGCACCATCAATCCCGATTTGGAATAACCCAGATTTCACCGTCAATAAAAAAACACTTAACTTTCACACATGGATGGGAAAGGGTATCACTCACCTTCAACACATTCTTCAAGACAATAATCTGGCCTCATTTTCCTGTTTGGTCCAGAAGCACGGCATCGAGAGTAAACACTTCTTACAATACCTGCAAATTAAATCATCTATCCTAGGAAAATTAACATCCAGACAGCTAACCTTGACATTCCCCACCAATCTCAGAGCTGCTTAATATTCCTCTCCCAAAAAAATACTCTCCCAAATTCACAAAATTATATCTCGTTCAGAAAAAAAACAATTGGCCTGCCATATCACAAATGGGAATCAGACTTATCAATTACTCCCGGTGCCGACTTCTGGACCAAAATGTGCAAAAACATCTACCTCATGACAAAGAATAGTAATCTACAACTAATACAATACAAGGTTCTTCACACATTTCCCTTCTCTGCAGATAAATTGGCTAAAATGGGGTTTGGCTCGGATCTATGCTCTCACTGCACACAAAATAACCCAGACACATACATCCATGCGGTTTGGCATTGCACTCCAATCAACCACTTCTGGGTGAGTGTCACAAAATCTCTCTCTTCCATCTTTGGCTGTCACATCCCAGCATCCCCTTCCTTATGCATACTTGGTGATACATCCACAGTCAATTTAAGCAACTCTTGCAATAAAAACACTGCTAGCAGCTGACTATAATAAAAGAAAACAATCCTCATGAACTGGAAATCTAGGAACAATGTTCACATCACTCATTGTAAAAACTTGTTAATAGACTATATATCATTAGAAAACCTATCAACTACAAACTTAATCAATACTTAGGATACAACCTCTCCTTGGTACCCCTTTATCACCTACTTACAGTCCTGACCCTCTTTGCCTGAGATCCATCTCCACACCATTCTCGAACACTGGGCAGGGGATGGTAGCTGGAACTATTATTGTTATTATTATTATTATTATTATTATTAATAATAATATTATTATTAATAATAGCAAATAAATAGCATCCCCTTCTTCCCCTCCCCCTTTTATTTACATCTCTGATAACTTTTCTAATTTCACACTTTCACTCTCTCTGCCTCTCTCATCGTTATTCTGCCGGGGCCCCATTGGATGGCTTGGGAGACTCTGTGCTGGCGGGTCGCTGTGTGGGTTTGGCATTGGTTGGGTCCTGTGGGTTATCTATTGGCCTTGGGCCCCTGTTGTGCACCCTCCTCATACGATCATGCACATGCCTTGTCCTGGAAGCACACAGCACGCTTACTCTCTCTTAATTGCACTACCTATTAGGTGACATTCATAAAACATAAACAAAACTACAAAACAGACTAGGGTAAGGGTGGAGTGCAGGTAGATACCTCATCAGGTGTCTATCCGCATGCCTCACTTATTTTAATGCACACATTACAGAGGAGGCATACATCTTACACAGGGTAAGTGTGGTGTGCATGGAGAAATCCTGACAGATATTCACCATGCATGCCCAATTCTTTTAATGCTACACACTAGATAGAGCTCTCAACCTAGCCATTCACATACATATTTAGGTCAAGAGTGGCGTGTTGGGTAGAGGTCGGCGGGCGAGGTATGGTTGGTCGTGGCAGTGGGGGACGTGTGCATATGCTGGGGGCCTGGGGGGATGGGTGGCACGCAGGTCCTCCCCTCTGTCAGCTCGTCACCATAACTGCGGGGGCTGGGTGGAACTGTGGCCATTAATGGGTGCCCAGGTTGTCAATCAGTCAGGCAATCAGTTTTTTTATTATTACACTCATCTTTAACAGAACAATTACAACCCCTCTCCTCTGAAACCCTCCCTCTCTGTGTTCCACCTTCTCTCCTCCTTGCCCAACAGCAAGCCAACCTTACACATATGCACACACACACACACTCACACACATACATCCTCACACACTCACTACCCCTTACCCCCCACCCACACCCCCATCCCAACACCACCTCATTCACACTCTCAGAGCTACCATCCGCACCCCCCCAGCCCCCCTTCTTGTCATTCCGCTCATCAATTTCATCCCTGATAATCATATCTGTAATCATCCTGGATGCAAATCATCCTTATCCTTTCTGTTATTAATGTTATGTTGTGTTAATAAGCCATGTCAATGTGATGTCTTGTTAAGTTACAGTATGTGTTTGTGTATTCTGTTTGTCTGATGTAGTATTCTTGTGCATGTCATTGTAGTGTTGCATGATGTCTGACATATCGCCATGTTAACGTTCTGTTAACATAACACTGTTTACGTTTTTAATCAATGATACTGTATATCAGATATTTAATGGACATCGCTGTCAGCTAATCATTTGTTAGACCAGAGATCTTGCAGTATTGGACGCTATGCTTCGTCCCAGCAAAGACTCTTTAGCAAGGCTAAAGGATCATTCACACCAAGAACGATAACGATAACAAATAACTATAAACAAATATCGTTCTCGTTAATAAGAAGGACGGCGTTCACACATATACGACACAATAACGACACGAAGAACGATACTGTCGGGGATCATTTTGATCTTTGATCAGTTTGATCTACAGGTAATGCAGCTGTTTGCTGATGTTTGGTCAAACACAGTGCTTCTCAAAGTTTGGGGCCACAAGTGGGGAATAGAGACATGACAGGTGGGGGCACGAAGAACAAGAGGATCAGACCGACATATGAATTGAAGCAACTAAAATGCAAAAATAATATTTTAACGTTACCATTTTGCCGGGGGGATGGGGTCAGGTGGAGCTTGAAAATGTCCCACCTCCAAAGTGAAAATTCCCCACCTCCAAAGTGAAAATTCCCCACCTCCAAAGTGGAAAATGAAAATTCCCCACCTCCAAAGTGAAAATTCCCCACCTCCAAAGTGGAAAATGAAAATTCCCCACCTCCAAAGTGGGAAATGACAGAAAAAGTTTGAGAACCACTGGTCTAAGGCTAGTGCAGCATGATCATCACATTATTGAGTAGCCTATTTATAACACGGCTGTTGTTATAGATAGATAGATAGATAGATAGATACTTTATTGATCCCAAGGGGAAATTCAAGATATGAGTGCCAATATGAGCAACATATTGTCAATATAGATATGGATGAAGAGTTTTAATCGTAGTCAGAAACTGAAGTAGACCAAGCACAATTCTAATTTCTATTGAACGTGAGTTTGGGAGAGAGAGAGAGAGAGAGAGAGAGAGAGAGAGAGAGAGCAAATTAGATATATTTAGGGTGCAACTGTAAATGTTTTTTATGCAGTCAAGTCCCTGGAATGATGTACTGCAGCATTAGGCAAAACACTTTTGATGACATTTTGAATAGCTCAGTGTAGAATATGGAACTAGATTCATTTTGATTAAAAAAATATTACATTGTTCCTCCTACACCAAATGTATAATGTCTGATGGTAGAATAATGCATGTAGCTGTATGCCTGTGTGTGTGTGTGTGTGTGTGTGTGTGTGTGTGTAATGAACTCCTTATCGTCTTCTATACCTAATGCATTTTAATGGCTGCTTGTTGTGAAATGGCGTGAATGCACAATGAAAGAAATTCTGCATGATAAATGTTGAGCTGACATGAAGCACTTGTTTTTTTTTACATCTTATCTGTAAGTACTCCTCATTTTAGAGAGGAGGTTCACCATTGGGCCTGAGTAAAGGACAATGAAGACTGTGTCGCAAGACAGAGAAAGGTGGAACACAAAGCGACAGGTGAATGAGAAGAGAAGGGAGAGAGAGAGAGAGAGAGAGAGAGAGAGAGAGAGACAGATAGATAGATGACCTCGTGTTGCTGATGTGAGAGGCGGCGGCCGGAATTTCAGATGATCACTCGGGCACTTCAGGCTGATGGAACACTCTGTTTTCACCCTCCGAGAGAGAAGGGGACAGACAGATAGTACACTCTGCTACCATCAGAGAGAGAGAGAGAGAGAGAGAGAGAGAGAGAGAGAGAGAGATAGAGGGGGGGGGGGGAGGAGAGAGAGAGGGGATACAGAAAGACAGACAGAAGTACACCCTGCCATCTTCTGGGATAGAGAGAGAGAGAGAGAAAGATGGAGAGAGAGAAAGAGACAGAGAGAGAGATAGAGAGAGGGCAACAGAGGGTATGGTACATCAGTCTATCCCCAGTGTGTGTGTGTGTGTGTGTGTGTGTGTGTGTGTGTGTTTGTGTGTACCTGTAGCAGTTTATCCCCAGAGGGCAAACTCTTTTTCAGAGATGCTGCAAAGTGACAGTCCTGAAATCTGAAATCGCTTTCTTGTGTTTCAATCTCTCTCTCTCTCTCTCTCTCTCTCTCTCTCTATCTCTCTCTCTCTCTGTCTCTCTCTCTGTTTGTGTGTTCGAGGGAAAGATTTATGTTTGACTTATGTGTTATGTCTAATGAGAAAAATACAACACATCTACAGTAGCACATGCATATCTGTGTGTGTGTGTGTGTGTGTGTGTGTGTGTGTGTGTGTTTGTGTGGGTTTGAGAGAAAGGGAGGAAGAGAGATAATGTTCATACTCGTATTTGAGTATTTTAGTAAAAGAGAAAATCTCCCTGCACACACACACACACATACACACATCTCACACACACACACACACACACACACACACACACACACACAAAAGCCCATCCCCACTGGGTACTGACTGCTGATTGGTTGGTTTGGCCAGATGAGTTCAGCGCCGCCACGTACCTGTAGCACACATGGGCTCGCGTGCCAGTGGCATTCTGGGTAATTTGCATAGTGCCCACTTAGCTGTGTGACCCGACGCCTCTGACGCCCTCATCAGGGCAGAATAACACACACACACACACACACACACACACACACACACACACACACACACAGTCTCCCTCATAATGAGTCCTGGCCTCTACAGGCTGAGGGCTCTCGCTCATAACGAGCTGTGACAAACGAACCAGCACAATATCTGCGGGAGGAGGCCAAGTAGAGTAGAGGTGGACTGAGTGTGTGTGTGTGTGTGGAGGTGGACCATACACTGAGTGTGTGTGTGTGTGTGTGTGTGTGTGTGGAGGTGGACCATACACTGAGTGTGTGTGTGTGTGTGTGTGTGTGTGGATGTGGACCAAACACTGAGTTTGAGTGTAAAACCAAACAGAGCTCGCTTGGCTCACACTCTCACAGAGGATGGATAGAAGCGACTAATAGTTCATGTAATGTTGATGGTGTGTCATTTAGAATCTCCCCATGTTGTCATGGCTACCATGTTTCCTGATGGGATGTTTGGATTTAACTCAACTCAGTACTTTGATTTCACTCATTCTGTTTGGTGTATCAAAGTGGTATCATCTGCATAGTACATCAAAGTTACATCCTACCAATACCAGGCATTTTGGATGTGCAGTGAAGTAATCATTCACCTATTATAAGTCAATCAAAATTATAATGAAGCCGTTATTTTAAGGTAAAAAACTAAACAAAAAAAAAACATTGTGTTTCTGACCTGGCCTGTGTGTGTGCGTGTGTTTGTGTGTGTGTGCATGTGTTTGTTTGTCTGTGTGCGGGCGTGTTTGTGCGTGCGTGTGTGTTTGTGTGTGTGCGAGTGCATATGTGTGTGTGTGTGTGTGTGTGCTATCTGGGAAGACAGCTCCGCCTGCCTCTCTTTTAATTACAGAGGGAAAATGAAACATATCAGAGCACAATTAAGACTGAGGAGTGCAATTCTAAAGAGAGGGGCTGCAGCATAATCACAAGAAAGAGGGGATGCATGAAGAATAAAAAAGAAAGAAATGAAGTGGAAAGCTCATTAGAAAAAAAAAATATTTAGATTTGCAAAAGAGAGATTGGCAAGGGCATTGTTCCTTTGTGGAATATTATATAAATCATTGGCCTCCTATCAGACCCCAGTATGTGATTTATATCTAAATAAAGAAGTTAGAAGAAGACATTCCCTTCACAACTCATGTTCTCTCTACTTTAGACTGAAAGTTGCAATTATTTATTTCATTGAATCATTGCAAGGGGGCAATTTCATAAATAATATTTTGAAAGGCTAGTATTTCCACATGAGAATGCACAGAGGGATGTTTATAAAGGCAGACAAAGTATCGGCTTACATTAACAACTGAGCTTCATGAATTGTGTGAGTGTGTCTGTGTATGTGTTTTGTATCTTTGTGTGTGTTTGGGTTTGCATGTGTGTGTTTCTGTGTGTGAGAGTAGCACGTGCATCTCACTGTGTGTGTGTGTGTGTGTGTGTATTTGTGTGTGTGTGTGTGTGTATTAGTGTGTGTGTGTGTGTGTGTGTGTGTGTGCGTGTGTCCGTGGAGTCCAGGCAGCTCCAGGAGCGCTGGCATGATTTCACTTTAAATAGGGCGAAATAATGACGAGAACACTTGAAGATATCTCCCGCATAATTGAATCTAATTAGACAGCCAGGGCGGATGACTTGGTGGAAGGCTTTGACTGTAATGTGACGGATCAGTTCCTCGCACCAGGGCCTGGCTGAGACATTGTGTGTGTGTGTGTGTGTGTGTGTGTGTCGGGTGACAACGGGGAGTTTGTTTGAGTGGAAAATTACTAAGGGGGTCAGGGAGGAGAGAGAGAAGACTCATGATCACCACAACAGTGGCTAACAGCACTGTCAGCACATACACACACACACACACACACACACACACACACGCACACGCGACACACATACACACGCACACACAAACACACACACACACACACACACACACACACACACGCACACGCACACGCACACGCACACACACACACACAGTCATTCAGTCTTCAGTAATTCATATCTGCCTCAAATGAACTGGCGCTGTCTGCGTGTGACCTGGCTCAGCCTCTGAAAGGTTCCTTCTAGAAACCAAACAAGAGCTGTCAACATGAACATTAGCTCTAAATTTCACAAACCTGGTAATAATGTCCTGTACATGGTCAATAATGCAAACCTGGTAATAATGCCCTGTACATGGTCAATCATGCAAAGAGACTAAATGTTTTTTTCTGTCATATAAAGTTAGTGTGAGAAGTGAAATCACTCACGTGTGTGAAGCATTGGGGGAGGGTGTGTGTGTGTGTGTGTGGGAAGCTTTAGTGTAAATTCTGCAGGAAGATCCTAATCCTTATGTCACTAATTCGTTTATTACTTCTGTCCAATCACCAGACTACACCATCTCTACGATGACTCATCTGACACACCTGCTCAGGTAGCGTTGTCGTGATGTCATCTTACCCCCGTAGCCACCCGTTTGGATTTGCATTTTATTTTGTTTCTAGCACTTTGGAAAATCCTTTGTGGATTAAGGTCATGTGTGCATGTGTGTGCGTGCGTGTTCTCAAGAAGAAATATTGAACTTTACTAATATAATTCAAAGCAAGCATGTGAGAAAAGCTTTACTATACCATCTCACCAAAAAAAAACAAAGATTTGTTCTCCTATCTCTGGCATACGCATCACCAGAGGTGCTTCTTCTCATATTATTTTCTGTCTGTTCTTCTCTCTTGTCTCAGCTTTGGTGGGCATGTTTGTGTGGTCGTAAACACGAGTCTGACAGCGTGTGCTGGAGGCCGCCCGGGAGAGAGAGCGCTGAGATCACGACGCGGACGACACGGACTCCCCCCTGGTCCCACATGTGGGCCACGCATCAACAACACGCCTCCTCAGGAGAGAGAGAGTCAGATGTCTGCACCGTGTCTCAGTCCAGTTTAGGGAGAACAAAGAGGCCGTGTGTGAGTGTGTGTGTGTGTGTGTGTGTGTGTAAGAGACAAAGTGTGTGCTTTTAAATTTGTGAGTCAATGTCTGAAGGAGTGGGGTGTGTGTGTTTTTATTTGTGTGTGTGTATCTGTGTGTGTGTGTGAATGTGTCTGAACGTGACTGTATTTGTGTGTAAGAGAGGGCTTAAACATGTCTCTAAAGGATTGGATTTCTTTTTTCGGTGTTGTTGTTTTTCCTTTGGCCAGACTCAGACAGAGAAGATAAAGACACCCATCACCCCCCCCCCACACACACACACTCTTTATCCCTTCAGCAGCACTGTGCCACCCTAAGACACCCCCTCCACACACACACACACACACCATACACGACATACACACACACACACACACACACACACACGCACAAACACGCACACATACATCGCCTTGCCTTCATCTGAGGACAAATCCCCAAACAGTCCTCCATTAAAAACACTTTTTGGAGAGCCCTCTGACAAGACCCTCAGCAACAAGAAAAGAAGGCTAGAGAAAGAAAAAATGATTTACGATAAAAAAAAGCAAGAGAGGCAAAAAAAGAAATGCTTGACAACGGACTGAGGGATTGGAAGAAGCTCTTCAGCCCCCTCTCCCACTCTCCCCACACCCGTCACCACGCCTCTCCAGGCAGTTTAGTCTGTGTCAGCTGTGTCATTCAGGGCCTGTCCACACAGAGACGCTTTTAGGTTAAACGCAGAGGTTTTGCTTCGTTTGGCCGAAGGCCCAAACGAATCCTGTAAACGCACTGCCCAAACCGCACTTTTCTGAAACCTGGACCCAGAGTGGAAAAATCTGAAACCGTAGCCCGCTTGAATTGCTTAGACAGCAAAACCAAGACATCCTGCTTCCCAGATCGATGATGTCATTGCCACACCTCAGCTGCCCTGACTTGCACTTATAGTATTGCCTAACAATACTAGTTTTCATACATGACATTACCTTGACGATTACACCTCAGTAGGATAAATATCACAACTGGTGCTGCGCAGCCGGATAGCTTATGACTTGGTGGACTGAACACTGTTTTTCCCCAGTGCTTTTTATGCATTCTAGCTACTGTCAGTGATGCGAGAGAACTTAAGTTATTAGGAAAGGGGCGGTAAGTTTAGGCTACATTCATTTGTGCGTAGTGCCAGTGTCATTCATTTATTTTACATGTCTTACAACATATGTACATGCATTCACAGTCGAAAGTGAAATCAGATATAAGCATACAAAGACGCTTAGAACTCACGTTAAGCCGATGGTAGCACACTGAATGCAAATGCACGATTTGATGCAGGCAAACGTATTGACTGTTACTAACGAAGGTTTTATAGCAATATTATAAATGTGGCTTTAACAGAATAGTCTAGAACTTGGGTAAGCCTTGCATTTAGTAGCCTAATTGCGGTGATAGCAAAAATAATGTGAATCACGGACTATCCTACCCAGACAGCACACATACATCTGCCCAATGTCGGTTTCAGATCAGCATGGAATCCTCCCATATAATAATGTTGCATGGGTATCGGCCTGAAGTCGCTTCCATGTATGTTGGCTTTTGATCGTTCCTGCTATCCAAAGCAGATCCCGCTATCTGTTTTTTTTACCCCAGCTTCCATGTATGTTGGCTTTTGATCATTCCTACTACCAGACGCAGATCCTGCTCTATCTGTTCTTTTTCGTGTGTGCCAGGCACGTCAGATCAGCCTCCTGGAGCAGCGATTTTCAGGTTGGTAAATTCACTCATGTAAATTGTCAGAAAATAGGCATTGTGTCAATTGTATGACTGTTTATATATTTGCCTGCTAGGCTAAGCCATAACTTGCGTACATTACTTTATAAAGAGCTGTTTTGGGGTAATTACAACTGTTTGAACTAATTCACGTTAGCTAGTTGAGCTAACACTGGAAAAATATGTTAAACCTAGCTAGCGCCATGGCGAAATGTTAACACTACAGCATCCATGATTACCGGTACAAGGACAGCAATATGCTTGGGTGTAAGAATAGCAAGTTATTATTTGACCGTGGAGATCTTAACCCAGGAAAGGCTAGGCTATTTTGTATGGAGAGGGAGTGGGGGCTAGGCTATCAGCTAACGCCCACCGTCCTGGCCCAAGCTAACCTGCCGGTTTGTGTTTTCCTGCTCATCTGTGATTGCATATCAGCTGAGGTAATGCACAGTTTGAAATAAATGGTTCAGCCTATGAAGTTCCTTAACAACAAAGGGTAGACTTTAAATGTATTAATTGTTGTTTTGTCTCTTGCAGGAGAAGAACCTGATTTTTGGGGAACATTTTCTAACAGCATTTTTCATCATTCAGACTTTTTAAACATTAAATAAAATTAATTGAAAATATTTCTGGCATCTTTCTTGTGTCTTTTATAGATCTAATCATTTTATAGCCTAGTGTAAAATGTGCAATCTCAAGTTCCGACCTAAATAAATAAAAAGGTCCTATAAGCCGGGGTGGGCATAGCTTTGATGAGTCGTTGAAACATTGGCTCATTGTCGCTTTCGATGATTTGCGACATCCCGCGATGTCTTGCCAATGAGCAAACGACTTCGCGATGTCTTCTAGACTGTAACGGCATTCATCGTCCCGACATTGGTAAGATTTATGTGTGCCGTCTGGGTACAACCAAAGAAAGTAAAAAGGTGATTAGTAGGCCCACCTCGCTAGCCAAATAAAGGGACTGCCCCTTCACACCGCTTTCACAAAGTTTGGTTAGTTTTACAGTTGACAGTTCACCATCAGTCCACAAAACAATTCTGGTTTCCTTGCACCAGCCATTTCTCGTAGCCTATTCTGTCTGTTTGTAAAAGCCAAGTTTTGGGTCAATTTCTGTAAAGAAACAGTGCCACCTATAGGCCTGGGGTATGAAGTAACGTGTTGAGTCGTGTTGAGATGGATCCGTTTGGACGCAAATATTCTTGATACGGTTCCAGGGAAGACGGAGGAAAAAAAGATCGGTTTGGTACGTGTGGACTAGGCCTCAGTGTCTTTGGCTGGAGACCCCAGGCCTGTCAGTTCCAGCTCCAACTAAACTGCTCTTACTGCTGCTACTGTCCACTACTACTACCACTGCAGCTACAACTGCTAATGCTAATAATACTACAGTCATCCACTACTACCACTGCTACTGCTGCAGCTACAACTGCTAATGCTAATAATACTACAGTCATCCACTACTACCACTGCTACTGCTACTGCTATCCAGAATCACTTTAGGTTAAAGGTGTTGACTTTGTGTGCCCACAGGGTCCCAGGTTCGGGTCCATCCTGAGTTGTTTCTTGATCCCACCCGGCTCTCTCTCCCACTCACTTCCTGTCACTCTCTCCCCTGTCCTGTCAAATTAAAGGCATTTATTTATTTATTTTAAAAGTGCAAGGACAAATGTATTCACATTTTTATATGGCAGGGCATCTCACTACCCAAACAGTCGAACAGCACAACATCACGTTCAAGACTGCTACATGTGTCAGTCTATTCCCCATGTCCAGTGAGTTATAATAGGACACAGTGTACTGCATTTAGATAACTAACCCTGGGTTCAATATCGTTCTTAATGTAGTCTAGATAATCATAAACCCGCTGAAGGTCAGTCCATACTGTGATTGCCTGCACTACACAAAAAAGTCACAGTGACTTTCTTATATGCTTTAGGGTAGAATAATAGCCTAGCGGGAAGGACTTAAAAAAAAAGAGATAGAGGGAGAGAGAAAAATCTGTGAGAATGTCTCGTGACATTTGTCAGGAGGGCAGCTTGGCGTTGCGGTGGCCAAGATCGGACACTTTCGGTCTCATTAGGACGAGGCCCTGAGGAATGGCTTCCACGGCCTGGGTAAGTGACTCAAGTCAAAACATTATGAGTTTGATTAAGAAGCACAGGACGAACATCGCCACGGTAATGGAATTCAGTGGGGAAATTGCTCCGAAACAAATCGGCCGATACATCATGCTGGCCGACTTAATTAGATGCTATTATGTAAACTAGCCATGTGTAAAAGAAATCATTACACTTGGGTCAGGTTACACCCTTTATCTAAATTTTAGGCCAACGGTTCTTACTTTATAAGGTTGTCACGGCAGCCATTAAAGCCTGTCTCGCTTAAGTTTTATTTTTCTTCATATGAAGTCATCTTACACTGAGCAATTTCCAACAAAGATCCAACTCTCGATTTACTGTTTGCGAGGATTCTTTTTAATATCTTTTAATATATGTGAGATTCTTGAATGGATTCTTCTTCGTTTATGTGTGTCTGTGCCTGTGTGTGTGTGTGTGTGTGTTTGTATGTGTGTCTGTGCCTCTGGAACACATCTGTATGTATGTGTGTGTGTAGGGTGTGTGTGTGTGTGTGTGTGTGTGTGTGTTGTGTGTGTGTGTGTTTGTACCTCTGGAACACATCTGTATGTGTGTGTGTGTGTGTGTGTGTGTCCATCCCTACTATATGTAAGGGTGTGTGTTTGTGTGTGTGTGTTTATGTGTGTCTGTGCCTCTGGAACACATCTGTGTGTGTGTGTGTGTGTGTGTTCATGTTCATGTTCACAGTATGTAAGGGTGTGTGTTTGTTTGTGTTTATGTGTTTATTGTGTGTCTGTGCCTCTGGAAGGCATCTGCTCCAGTCTGGGGTAACGAGAGGCGATCAATCTCTCCCGACGGGCAATTGAATGTGTGTCTATGGTGTTAGTGTGTGTGTTTATCTGTGTCTATGTGTCCCTATAGAAGGGTGTGTGTGTTTCCATCTCTATGGAAGTGTGTGTGTGTGTGTGCCTCTGGAGCGTATCTGGTCTGTGTCAGGGTGAG
>NC_063208.1:4192673-4195173 GCF_017589495.1 Alosa alosa
GTCACACATTCCGACAGCAAAGCACATGAACACTTGCTGTGGGAAAAACAAAGTAGCCACGGGGGCGGTCCTTGTCATTCCAAAGTGCCACGAATGCACCATCAGAACACAGGACACATCACATCCTGCTTACGTGTACGCAGGATCAAACAGAACAGGTCAAACAGAACTACAGTACCTCAGCCATTTATTGGCCTGACTTTGCACTATTATATTGACTGTCTATGCACAATTGCACAATTTCAACCCAATTTTGCTGCTCTTATTTCTTCATTGTATGTGCCTTCTTATTTACTTTTTATTGTTTACTTGAATGTTATGTTTGTCTGTGGACTTAATTGGTAAAATATGTCTTGTCTTCACCGTGGGATAGTGAGAATTGTAATTTCGATCTCTTTGTATGTCTGGGCATGTGAAGAAATTGACAATAAAGTAGACTTTGACTTTGACTTTGACGTGTAGGACTCAGAACTCAGAATACATCACATCCTGCTTACGTGTAGGACTCAGAACCAGAACACAGGAGGAAATAGAGTGTTCTGTCTCTAGAACTCAGAACACAAGAGGAAATAGAGTGTTCCGTCTCTAGAACTCAGAACACAGGAGGAAATAGAGTGTTCCGTCTCTCCCAGTGAGGCAGCAGTCATTGAGAACACAGCTGTTTCCTCTTCATATATACAGGACATATCTTTAGAGCCTCAGCTGGAATTATATATCGCTCATTCAATCCATTTCTGCACTAATGTTAGTATTTCCCAAACATCAGGAGAGCTCTCCACCGACAAACAAGCGCCGTACGGTATTAGAGTGTTTTTTTTAGTGTGCCGTGAACATACTGTGAGTTTGCCAAATTAGTGCCAAGGAGAGAGGGGAGCGTGGCTGTTTTTTAGAACATGGAGTACCAGCCACACACACACACACACACACACACTCTGTCTCTCTCTCTCCATACACACACACATCCATGCATAGGTACATGCACATAGATTCACAGACACACACACACACACACACACAAACACACACACACACACATGCACACAGAATACCCTGTAAGCCCTCAGCTTTGTTCCACAGTGAACGCCTGCTAGCCTCATGCAACTCACCATGTCCAGTGCAGAGCCATCCTTGCCCTTGCCAATTTGGCCTCATAGCATTTCATCCTCTCGTTAGTGTGGAAATCATTAAGTTACGGCTTTGCACGTATTTGTATTCAATTACAGTCCAGCTTCCCAAAACCCAATGTAGCTGCCAATGCATTATTTATGAATATTGGTATTACAATAAACAGGGGGTTTTAGTTATGGAAAATAACACATTTATCGATAGCATGTAATACTCTCTGTTGGAAACATGCATGCATTTCTAATTTTATTATAATTGCATTATATCACTCTAAGAAGTGATGTTTTTGCACGGACATTGCTGTGTGTGCTCAGGAACAACACATTTTGTGTCAATTTCAACACCGCAATTATGTGGAGATAGCCGAATTGTGTGGCTGCCTGGTTTAAAAAGTTAAAATACAGGATTGTTTTTTGATAGATAGCTGACATTTGTCTTTAACCTTTCACCCAGCCACAAAATTGCGGTGTTGAAATGTGTTGTCCCTGAGCACACACAGCAATGTGTCATTTTTAACACATCACTTTTTATTTTGCATCGTACATTAACGTTATCTCTCATATCTCTATGTGCTCATCTCTATGGGCTCAATTGCACACACACACACACACACACACTCACACATACACAGATTTCACAGGTTCTTAATGACCCCCCCACACACACACACACACCTGTGCATGTGCCCCACCTCCACCACCACCACCCCCTCCACACACACACACACTCACACATACACAGATTTCACAGGTTCTTAATGACCCTCCCACACACACACACCTGTGCATGCACCCCCCCCCCCCCCTTCATTGCAAGTGGTCCCAGCGTCGGCACGCTCCTCTCCCCCCGTCTCCAGGGTTGACATGTCAGGGCCGGGCTTCTAAATGACAGGGCTGAGGAGAGGCAGACGAGCTTCGCCTCGTCCAATTGCAGTCCTTGAGTGAAGTTTTCCAGGAATTTTAATCCACCTAAACCTCCATTTTGAATGACACCTTGTTAAAACCCCTGCTGCCTTCGTGATAGTTTTTTCTTTTTTCCCCCCGCTGACAGGTTTAACGATTCTGACAGTCTAAGCCTGGAGATTTTTACTTGAGAGCCCCACGGAGGACCCCCGCATTTTAAGTTGATCTAAACGAGGAGACATTTTGCAACAGGCAGCGAGTCATATAATTACAATCACGTAGCTCTGTCTTCACACGCCAATTTTGCCCACACGCAGACTGATTGAGACCAGCAACACTATAGGGCTTCACTCATGAACTCTGTGAACTGGCCATGAAGACTGACTGTCACTGCTGGTCTATGAGTGGATTTAATACATTGCTTAAATCAACAGTCATATTGACCAGATAAAGAGATGGACAATCAGTCAGTC
>NC_063208.1:4205173-4210173 GCF_017589495.1 Alosa alosa
AGATCACACACGCGTCGGTCAGGACACACACGCGCGTCGGTCAGGACACACACACGCGTCGTTCTGGACACACGCGCGTCGGTCAGGACACACACACGCGTTGTTCAGGACACACGCGCGTCGGTCAGGACACACACACGCGCGTCGGTCAGATCACACACGCAACGGTCAGATCACACACACGCGTCGTTCAAGACACACGCGCGTCGGTCAGGACACACAAGCGCGTCGGTCAGATCACACATGCGCGTCCGTCAGGTGCCGCACTGAGGCAGGCAAACAGAGCACAGACAGACTGAGAAAAAACATCTGCGTGAAATGTTTATATTTATATCAAATATTTAGTTATTTATATATATATGTTTTATATTTGTACCGCTCATGCTGCGCGTCAGCCAGAGAAAGTCTTTGTCCAAACAAGTAAACAAGAAACTGTTCATAGCCTTATTTGGCATTTCAGTTGACAGTAATGGTCTGCTGACTGATCAGATTACCAGCAGTAGGTCTTTTACACATCAACAGACCTATATACAGTAATACGCCTGCGAAGATTCAGCCATCATTTAAGTGGTAAATTAAGTAATATATTATTACATATGTAATGTCACCGACCTCACCATTGTTTGATGACACATAACAGCACACTAAGTGATTTGTTTACACAATTATTAATACATATTACATCTTTCTGATCATGTGATGTGAATTGCCTTTAACAGTATTTTAAAACTGTAATTATGTTTGGAATGCATATTGAATTAATGTCATAAGATATAAATCACAGGTATTATAAGGCATATGGCGTATGTAATATATAAAATTAAATAATTATGTGGCATTGGTAATTTATTCATTCATTCAGGTGTTTTTTTTTATGGAAACAAAAACAGTGAAACACACACACACACACACACACACACACAAACTGTGAGTGTAAGTGTAAGCTAGTTCCCCTTCACGTCAGTCCTTGTGGATGGCGCGGTATGATGCCAAGAGCATGTCATTATCATTTTTATGATATTTATAATGGTCAGCTATATCATCCCAGCGTGCTCTGACACATGCATTACAGCCATGTAAATCCTGATTGAAACCCTCTCCCCTCCAGCTCCACCCTCCAGCTCTCACTGGTGGGATATGAGCTATGCCCAGTCGTAAAGACCCACACCAGGAAGGGCACACACACACACACACACACACACACACACACACACACACACACACACACACATGTATTTACATACATATGTCCAGTCATAAAGGCCACACACTACACTAAGGAGCATACACACTCATGCACACACACACACACACACACACACACACACACACACACACACACACACACACACACACACACACACACACACACATGCACAAATGCACTCACAGCATTTATTAATATCAGGACTTTGCCACTATTGTTATCTGTTCAAATCGTAAAAATGTGTGCATACATTCCTGCACAGAACATTAAGCCATACAAACACAATGTATGTCAAATATGTGAATAGACTACACTATTCAAGTGATGCATGATGTGTAACTTGATGTGTAACCCCCAATACACACACACACACACACACACACACAGTGTAAAAGTGCTAAGAAACTCACCTTTGACAAATTAGCTTTATCCCTTTAGATGAAGTATACTTGTAGATTTATTCTGTGGAAAGCAATCACTCATCAATAAATAATTATTTTGATGAAAATAATATGTGTCACACAATTATATAATTATTGCCAATTATTTCATATTAAATTACTTTACCATGATCAGAGTGTCTATGAACGTTCAAGCATTGATCCATGATTAACTGCTTCACTGAAGTTTAAACATATGGTAGTACAGAGGTCAAAGGCCCTAGTCATTCCCAGTAAGATCTATATAAAGACATATCTATACAGTGAAGTGGCCACCGATACTGAACAGAGAACTTTTTTTTTGAACAATAACTTTATAATCTGTCGTTTGTCCCGAAAGACGTATAAAAGTCCTGAAATGACAATATATCGTATGCTGCAAATTAATACACTCAGATGACTATTATGGTTAGGATGGATGGTTCAACCAGACATGTGGACTCGAGTCACATGACTTGGACTCGAGTCAGACTCGAGTCATGATTTTAATGACTTCAGACTTGACTTGATAAAATTTGGCATGACTTGCGACTCGACTTGGACTTGAATACTATTCATTCAAGACTTGACTCGGACTTTGCCTTTTTGACTTGTGATGACTTGACATATTCGAATCAAAAGCTAAATGTCCTGATCGTGGACCAGTCACCCCAGAGACGCTTTCCCTCCACGACTAAAATAAATAAATAAATAAATAAATAAATAGATAAAAGTAGCGGAGACGAGCGGCCAGAGCACAGTTCAGTGCTGCCGCTACCCCCACACGCGTTACGCACTGTGTGTAGGGCACCAAGAGACAGAGGAAGGATCAACATTTAGCCGATAACTAGTAGCTTTACTGCAAACTGATTTCCACTCTTGTTAGAGAATGTTTAATGTCAAAATGCACCAACAGCATGTTACATAAAGATGATGATATTTTTCTAGTCCTCTCCATTAAGATCCAACTTGAACTTAGCCTACTGTATTGAATTGAGAACGCATCTAAGCACTTACGAGAGGGAGAGAAAACGAGTAGGTTCCAGCTGGCTTGTCATTGTTGATGATGATTGATATCTTCTTTTTAAATATAAAAAGCATTATAAAGAAAATCGTGAAGGCAACAAATCACGAGATTAGAGGGGATTAGAATTTATCCGGTTCTCACAAGCCGTTAATAAACTATGAGATCCGGGTCACTATGACATACTAGCTGCACTCACTGTGATTTGGAAAGTGGACAATAATATGAAGAGTTGTCTTTGCCTTATGGAACTGGTGAGTCTTGAAGTATTCAATAATTTATTTACATGAAGCACATGATATGCCGACGTGGATGTCATTCCACTCAGCTACTGTAGCTAGGTGGCTACTGGCTACCAGGCTCATAATTCACTTTTAATTACAAACAGAAAATGTCAAGCAAGCATCATGTCATACATGCTTCTCTTCAAAGGAATGAAAGCTGTTTGTGCCAACTTAATATCATGCTTATTGGGGGCCAAGCAGCGAAGCTGCGAAGGCACCCATTGTGTTTCTATCTTTTCTTATTATTATTATACCTTCTTCCGCCATGGAAGTCAATGGCAGCCCATAGAACCGTCTGGCAAAAAGTTCTGAAATTTGGCACACTGATTGGAGACAGTCCAATGATTCATGTCACCAAGTTTCATGTCAGCACCTTGAGCACTCTAGCGCCACCAACAGGCCAAAGTTGGACGTGCGTTTTGGATTTCATCAAAATCACTTAAAACGTATCAGAGGTCACACATTTTGTCCGATCGACACCAAACTTCATAGATATCATCTACAGACCATGCCTCATTAATGCATTGCTTTTTGTCTTCGGAACTGAAACCGTTTGTGCGTAACAGCCAATCGAAATTTGCAGCGAAGCCGCCAAACAGGAAGTGAGCTCATATCTCAGCAACCCATTGATCTATCATAACCAAACTTAGTCCATGGACTCAGGACCCAATCAGGGGGACGCTCAAGAAATCTGGTGACCCTTGACCTCTAGGGGGCGCTGTAATTAAGAAACATGCCTTTTGGCCTGTAGCAGCAGTTGTGCTAAGAATTAAAACGCACTAGTGGTGTCTGGTACTACTGTTGAAGGTCCTTTGGCCGACCCAAGCCAACTTGTGATGTCATCGTAATTGATTCGGCCGCCATATTGGATTTAATCAAAAACACGTACAAGTTTTCGCAGGTCACAAATTTCAGCGGATCCTCACCAAAAATGGCAGAGACCATCTTCAGACCATGCCTTATCAGTGCATTGCTTTCTGGAACAATTGACAGAAGCATTCGGCTGTAACAGCCAATCGAAATTAGTGGCGAAGCCGCCAAACAGGAAGTGAGCTCATATCTCACCAACCCTGCCATGTATCATCACCAAACTTACTACATATATTCATGACCCCATTAGGAGGACGCTCAAAAAATGTGGTGACCTTTGACCTGTAGGGGGTGCTGCAATTAGCAATATTGCATTTTGATCTGTAGTTGCTGATGAGTTTTATCAATCTTTTTTATTTTTTGATGTGAAACTGATGACAACATGTTCCATCCAGTTAATTCTAATGCGTGCGTGCAAGGGCAGGGCAGGGCAGTACGGGGTGGGACGGGCTGGGGTGATTAGGTGGGGGGGCTGGCTGGCGGAGGCGGTGGCAATACTCAGCTCTGTTTCAGCCCTACAAAATCAGTTATGTTTGATGTTACACTTGTTGAAAGTGTTGATCGAGAGTGTCTGCTGAGTTCTATCTTGTCGCCGTGGCTACTCCGGCCTATTCTGCTTGGCCCCCTCATTGCTGCTTGCAGCTATATTCATTTTTAATATTGTGCTATACATGTGGCACAAACAATGTTTGAGTTTGTGGACTAGCCGCAGGCTATATTTGAATGGAGCTGGTAAAAAAAGATCATTATGAGAACGTGTGGACAGTGGCACACAATGGGCTTAAAGTGACAGTGCACCTTTTACAAATGAGATAAACAGCATCAAATGTGTAGTATTTCTTAAGAAATTAATACTTTGAAACAAACTAACTGTCATTATTATCTTTTAAATAATATAAAAGTGTTGACCTTGGCTTCCCTTATGAGTAAGCCACTGGCGAACAGCCCCTAATAAATTGTTTGCAGGCAAATCCTAAGCATGATGAACTGCCATCAGTCAAATTATTACTCATCCTTACAGTGGGCTCCACAATTTGGAAAAACAATATATATATTTGCAGCTGTGCTGAGTGTCATGTAGCTATGTGTTTTGTACAGATTACTCAGGTCTGCACATGTGTATATTACACAGGTATGCGCATGCATATGTTGTAAAAGATTACAAGACAGAAACATTGAACATATTTTAATCTGTA
>NC_063208.1:4215173-4222673 GCF_017589495.1 Alosa alosa
CCTCTCTCCCCATCTTTCTCTCTCCATCTCTATCACTCTTTCTCTTTCCATCTCTCTCTCACTGTCTTCTCCCTCTCCTAAACCTCTCTCTACTCTTCTTTCTCTCTTTCTCTCTTCCTCTCTCTCTCTCTCTCTCTCTCTCTCTGTCTTCCCACTATCATCCTCTCAGTATCCGCCTCCATTACAGATATCCTCGTCTGACCTTCAACGCATATCTATTAATTACATGGACGCTTAGTAATCTCTGCCTGTTATTTTCTAATGAGAATAATAAGGCAATTAATAACTACACGAGTAAGGGTATGACCTCCTGGTGTGAGATGGACACCTAACATCCAGAGAGGAGGGTGTGTGTGTGTGTGTGTGTGTGTCTGGTGATAGAGGTGATGGTAATGGTAACATAAAATGGGGAACACACACACACACACTTCCATCCCTTCCTGCCCCCCCTCCAAAAAATGAAAAACTGCCCCCCCTCGCCGCCCCAACCTGAATGACATGATGCCCTTGCCGGGGTAATTATATTAGGTTAGGGTGTGAGGGGTCATAAAACACAAAGTAGTCTAATACGTGGGAATTGGCTTGGGGCTGCGTAGTGCATCTTGCTGCCAGGTGGGACAGGTGTGAAGGCATGGCGCATCGCTAAGCGCCCTCGTAAATATCGCCATCATGCTAAATAAATAGAAGGCGAAAACAAATAGCCTTAAATCACCGGTCCTGGAGCCGTGCGGGCGACCAGAGCGTCCCGCCGGTTATTTACTGGGGCACAGCAGCCAATGTGGTCAGGGTGATAATGCCGACTTTATAAGCAACATAAAACCCCCACCTCCACTCCACACACACACACACACACACACACACACACAACTATAAACAGATATATGACATCGACACAAACATAAACAGACACGCACACACCACACACACTCTCTTTCTCACAGACACAAACACACACACACACACACACACACACACACACACCCCTCTCTACATACCCCAGTTACTCCTACCCCCTCTCTACATACCCCAGTTACTCCTACCCCCTCTCTACATACCCCAGTTACTCCTACCCCCTCTCTACATACCCCAGTTACTCCTACCCCCTCTCTACATACCCCAGTTACTCCTACCCCCTCTCTACATACCCCAGTTACTCCTACCCCCTCTCTACATACCCCAGTTACTCCTACCCCCTCTCTACATACCCCAGTTACTCCTACCCCCTCTCTACATACCCCAGTTACTCCTACCCCCTCTCTACATACCCCAGTTACTCCTACCCCCTCTCTACATACCCCAGTTACTCCTACCCCCTCTCTACATACCCCAGTTACTCCTACCCCCTCTCTACATACCCCAGTTACTCCTACCCCCTCTCTACATACCCCAGTTACTCCTACCCCCTCTCTACATACCCCAGTTACTCCTACCCCCTCTCTACATACCCCAGTTACTCCTACCCCCTCTCTACATACCCCCCGTCCTCCTAACCCCCTCTGCATACCCCAGTTACTCCTACCCCCTCTCTACATACCCCAGTTACTCCTACCCCCTCTACATACCCCCGTCACTCCTACCCCCCTACATACACACATACCCCTGTCACTCCCCCACACACACACACACATACACACATACCCCCGTCACTCCTAAACCCCTCCCTACAAACCCCTCTCTACATACCCCCGTCCAGTACCCCAAGTGCCTGATGCCTCTTTCTACCCAGCATTCATCTTCACACTCCTACTAACCCTCCCCTTCACGGTTAACCCCCACCACCTCTCTACACTCTCACCGTCCCCTTTCAATCTTGCCCCCGCTACATGCCCCTATCTGCCCTACCATCATCTTTACAGCCCTACCACCTCTCTACACTCTCACCCTACATGCCCCTATCAGCCCCACCATCATCTTTACAGCCCTACCACCTCCCCACCCCCTCTCTGCACTCTCACCCTCCCCTTTCAATCCTGCCCCCGCTACATGCCCCTATCTGCCCTACCTACCTTCTCTCTCCAGTCCTGTCACCCCAGTTCATTCACCGCTGCCCCCCTCTACAGGCTTCTACCTGTGACTGTAAAACACTTCTATGGACTGCATGGCATCATGCACTTACGCTCCGGAGAAACCAAGCCTAATTTGGTTGGCCATATTGGAGCCAGACTGTGTGTACAGAGTGCTTTGAGCTAGTGTGTGTGTACAGAGTGCTTTGAGCCAATGTGTGTGTGGAGTGCTTTGAGCTAGTGTGTGTGTGTGTGTACGGAGTGCTTTGAGCCAGTGTGTGTGTGTGTGTACGGAGTGCTTTGAGCCAGTGTGTGTGTGTACGGAGTGCTTTGTGCCAGTCTGTGTGTAAGGAGTAATTTGAGCAAGTGTGTGTGTACGGAGTGCTTTGAGCCAATGTGTGTATGGAGTGCTTTGCGCCAGTGTGTGTGTGTACGGAGTGTTTTGAGCCAGTGTGTGTGTACAGAATGCTTTGAGCAAGTGTGTGTGTACGGAGTGCTTTGAGCCAATGTGTGTATGGAGTGCTTTGAGCCAGTATGTGTGTGTTCGGAGTGTTTTGAGCCAGTGTGTGTGTACAGAGTGCTTTGAGCAAGTGTGTGTGTACGGAGTGCTTTGAGCCAGTGTGTGTGTAAGGAATGCTTTGAGCCAGTGTGTGTGTGCTGTGTACGGAATGCTTTGAAGCACTCCGTACACACACACCAGCTCAAAGCACTCCGTACACACACGCCAGCTTAAAGCACTCCGTACACACACACTGGCTCAAAACACTCCGTACACACACACACTGGTGCAAAGCACTCCCATACCTAATATGCGCCAGCTTAAAGCACTCATTACACATTAACTCAAAGCACTCCACCACCTAATAATACGCCAGCTCCGTACACAAACACTGTCCATTCTGGGCAGAACCATCTGGTGTTCTGTTTAGTGTGCGCGCTCTAGCTCCTAAAAGCTCTCCTTATAGACACACTTGCTCAAAGCACCCCGTACACACACACTGGCTAAAAGCACTCCGTTATTAAATGTTATTAAAAAGTTTATTACATGTTTAAATTTGTAGGCCAGCCGTGGCCTACTGGTTAGCGCTTTGGATTACCGGAGGGTTGCCGGTTCGAACCCCGACCAGTAGGCACGGCTGAAGTGCCCTTGAGCAAGGCACCTAACCCCTCACTGCTCCCCGAGTGCCTCTGTAGCAGGCAGCTCACTGCGCCGGGATTAGTGTGTGCTTCACCTCACTGTGTGTTGACTGTGTGCTGAGTGTGTTTCACTAATTCACGGATTGGGATAAATGCAGAGACCAAATTTCCCTCACGGGATCAAAAGAGTATATATACTTTATACTATACTATATGCCGACTGTGACGCCATGTCTTGAATGAAACCTCTCTCTCCATGAAACCTCCCCAAACCCCTCCACTCACTCTCTCTCTCTCTCCCCAAACCTCATCTCTCTCTCTCTCTCCCCAAACCCCACCAATCTCTCTCTCTCTCTCTCCCTCCCCAAACCCCTCCACTCACTCTCTGTCAATGATTGTCAATAAAGGAACCTTAAAAGTCAAAGTCTCTCTCCCTCAAACCCCTCCACTCTCTCTCTCTCTCTCCCCCCACCCCCCACTCTCTCTCTCTCTCTCTCTCTCTCTCTCTCTCTCTCTCTCTCACTCTGTCTCTCCTTCCCTTCCTCCCTCCGCCCCCATAAAGGTCAAACCGCGCTTCCTTCCTCTCTGTCCGCTGAAAGAGGAAGCTTCAGCAAGTTTCTCGGCCATTAAACTCAGCGGGCACAAGGTGAAGACAACCCTTCTCACTCGACTGCCGTCCGGTGTCGGGGTCTGGCCAGAGGCCGTCTATAACGCTGCTTAAAGCTGTCACCGTCCAGCCGAGTGGCTAACTGAGATGTCTTCAGTGGCCGCAACGGCGTTGCTCCGGCGACAGCTCCTGATCAAAACCCTTAATCGTTACTCGGTGTTCAGAGTGGTGTTAAACGACAAGGGCTCTATGCCTTTAGGCCAAGGGGGGGTGGAGAATGTTATGACACACACACACACACACACACACACACACACACACACACACACACACAATGTTGAAGAGGTTATAACTCGTGTCTGAAGTACAGCCAGTGTATAATATGACGGATTGCATGACCTCATACTTGTGAGTTGTCTTGCAGGTCGCTTCAGACTTTCTCCTTGCTTCTGTGTGTGTTTGTGTTTGTTTGTCTGTTTGTGTGTGTGTGTGAGTTTGTGTTTGGTTGTGTGTGTGTGTGTGTGTGTGTTTCTTTGTCTGTTTGTGTGTGTGTGTTTGTGTTTGATTGTCTGTGTGTGTGTGTGTGTGTGTGTGTGTGTGCCAGTGCAGGTTTGCTAATCTCCTGCTGATGTTTTAGTGTGGACTGACTTGCCTGTATTCAGTGCAGGAAACAGACAAATTGCATTAAAGCAATCGATTGAGCAGACCAGAAAAAGCACCATCTGATGTGGTTATGGTGTCTAGCTCATATGCAAATACAAGCCTAGATTCCTTGGTGTGCATCAGTGTGTGTGTGTGTGTGTGTGTGTGTGTGCATAAGTACCTTTGAGTATTTGTATGCTAAAGCTAAACCCTATGTACACAGACTTTTATTATTTTACACAGACAATGTATTATCTATGGCCTGTTGCTCCCTCATAGTCTTTATATATAATGGCAATTAAGTAGTGTAATAGAACCAGACAAAACTAATTGATGCCAGAGATGAACAAACAACTATTAAAACACAGTGCAGCATCAATAGAAAAATCCATTTTCACCCTGTGTCATTAAAAAATCAGGCAACTTCACAGCCAGCTCAACACTTGACCTAAAAAAAGATGTGAAAATAAAAAGATGTGAAAATGAGTTGTGTTGAAGGGCCGCAGTCTGGTCAAGGAGGTCATAGACGGTGAAATTGAATCGTCTGACAAGCAAGGTTTCAGACAGCCCCCTTTCCCTTCCACACACACACACACACACGCACACACACACACACATGCTATCGACAATACAGTAAAACATAAAAGGCACATTTAATCTCTATTTTGTCTTAAAAGATTTTTTTTCCCACACACACACATTATTCATGTAGATAGATACTTTATTGATCCCCAGGGTAAAGAACATGCTCCCCTGTGCTGCTTATGCAAAGTTGAATTTAAAAGCAAACTTTTTACATGTTTATTTTTATGTTCTCCTGGTAACATATGGGGCTCTATCTTGCACACCAGCGCAATTGACTTTGTATACTCACGCTTTTGTCTTTCCTGTTTTGCTGTCAGCGCATATTGGAATTTTCCCTCCGCAGGTACATGTGCGCCCACGGGGGGGTGTTTCAGCGAAAAGAGGGGGCGTGTTCCGGCGCAAAGGGTCCCTGTTGATATTTTTGTAGTTTCAGAAAACAAATTCATACAGACCAGGAACCTCCTGGTCTAAAGTTAGTGGCGCAAATTCAGATGCTATTTTAGAGCATGCACAGCCACAGGCCTGCAGAAATGAATGCTATGCACACCAATCTACAGTCACCCTGTGCACAGATGGAAAAATTCAAAGCCTTGATAATATTTGTCCGTTTCCCGGTTTTGTTCGTGCTTTGGTGACCTAAAAATTTAGTAGCCTATATAGTACATCTACATGCAATATCTTTACAACAACAACGCCTAATTACGACCTATGTAATTTGGACAACTTTATACAGCCCTATAAAGGCTAAAGTTACCTTTAGTTTTGTTCCAATTTACCGTTGTGTATGGCTTCAAACATCGTGTGCGCTTTAACATCAGCCCATAAGCATTATTCCAGCTGCGCTAAGGCCAATTTTGTCTACCTTGTTGTAGCCCATCTGAAATAACTCCAAACTTTGCTATGTTTTGTTTTTTTATATCCATGATGGCCTTAAAGTCTTGAGTATGTGAATTCGCTTAAATAAGTTTATTATGTGCTGTTAACCAGCAACCATAGACAGTAAAAGAAAGCAGCAAGTAGCCTTGGCTACAATTTCTGTAGTTACTCGTCCATTCATTGTTATTCTCTCTCCTGCTCAAACAAAAGTTGTCGTGCATTAAGTTGATGATAACGTGTTTACAAACTCTACTTTACATTAAATAAATATTGTAAAATAGCCTACTGTCATGCAGTTAATGGGGTACTGTGCAGAGTTGGAAAGTTAGGTCAACTTGGAAACTGTTTCTCGTTGTTGAGTTGCCTGTTGGTAAGGTACAGCCGTAGCTTACACCTGCAGGAGCGCTTGCTTGGGCGCCTGTGTTGCGCAATGCACTTTGTTCCTCTCATCTATACCACGCAGTTCCCATTTCTCCAAACCATACATAATTACAAGGACAAATATTGCTACACAAGGGAAATCAGTGTGGTGTCCGATGTAAAAAAAAAACAAGTATAAATCTAGCGAACACATTTCCACAAATCATGGATGTGTTTATGACATAAATGAAGAAATATTAGAGGACTTAATGAGACGTGATGTTGAACTGTATGCCGATGCCATTTAACCCAAATGCCCCAGCAGCAGCACGGGAGAGGAGAGCTGATCTGACAGATCTGCATTGTCTATAGTGAGGTAATATTAGATTACATTGCAAAAATATCACCATGCATTTATAACCTCGTGATTCAGTGATCCCAAAACATCGGAAAGTGACATTTCTGTATTACATTTTGTCAACTATAGCGACTATAGCGCTGTGAACCGTTCCTGGCTGCGCCTGGCAAATCCGCAATCATAATATCCGCTATGGAACAAGCGTGCCTGTTGTTAAAGGGAATGTGAGATGACGCTCTGATTGGTTTATTGCACGTTACACCCAAACCACACCCATGAGTAATGTAGCTACTACAGACCACACCCATGAGTAATGTAGCTACTACAGACCACCCCCATGAGTAATGTAGCTACTACAGACCACACCCATGAGTAATGTAGCTACTACAGACCACCCCGTGAGTAATGTAGCTACTACAGACCACCCCCGTGAGTAATGTAGCTACTACAGACCACCCCCGTGAGTAATGTAGCTACTACAGACCACACCCATGAGTAATGTAGCTACTACAGACAACACCCATGAGTAATGTAGCCAATCAGACCACCCCATGAGTAATGTAGCTACTCCAGACAACACCCATGAGTAATGTAGCTACTACAGACCACACCCATGAGTAATGTAGCTACTACAGACCACACCCATGAGTAATGTAGCTACTACAGACCACCCCCATGAGTAATGTAGCTACTACAGACCACCCCTATGAGTAATGTAGCCAATCAGACCACCCCCATGAGTAATGTAGCCAATCAGACCACCCCCATGAGTAATGTAGCCAATCAGACCACCCCCATGAGTAATGTAGCTACTACAGACCACCCCCATGAGTAATGTAGCTACTACAGAGACTGAGAGAGAGAGAGAAAGAAAGACACACACACAGAGACCAAGAGAGAGAAAGAGAGAAAGAAAGAAAGTAAGACAAACA
>NC_063208.1:4230173-4245173 GCF_017589495.1 Alosa alosa
AAGGAATTTGCATATCACGGGTCCATCAACTCTATAATGGCACATCAATGCAAAAAGAAATAAGTGTTGACATTGAGGGGAGTGTTAATTTATTTTCATTGTGTCCCCTAGGTTATATCTGTGCCCTGAAATGCCTTGTATGTGAAAAAAAAAACTTTTGGAATTTGTTGAAATTTTTTGAAATGAAATTGTTGAATTTATTTCCTCAGCATATTAGGTCATATGATAGATTATTATGGCCATTATTTGAACAGTGAAAATAATAATAAAAGAGTTTTTGAACTTTAATGTCACTAATGCTGATTATTCAATGATTCATTTAAATATTTAAAATACTTTCACAGCAAAAAATATATATGTGATTAATTTAGATTAATTAATCACAGAGTTTGTAATTAATTCGATTATTTTTTTTAATCGATTGACAGCCCTAGGCAAAATATTTTACCCAAACACTGAGGCAGTTACAAAAGATAGATAGATACAGTAGATAGATATATAGATAGATAGATAGATAGATAGATACAGTAGATAGATAGATAGATACTTTATTATACTGAAGTAGTTAAACTTATTACTTTACTATAAATAAATGTATAAATGTTTTTATTAAATGTTTTTATTGCCGTCTAGTGTTAATAATTGTTCTATCAATGAATCACAGTTTTTCTTGATTGCTTACATGGGCTGGGATCCTCTCGACTGTTTGTACAGTATAGGCCTATTTATATGTGGTTATTGTTGGTCTTGTACATCAATATCTTTATAATATTTTTATACATCTTTATATCTTTATAAATCTAAAATATATGTTTTACTATTCTGGTTCCTTTTCAGTCAGAAAGTAATCACTGACCTGACTGAAATAACTGTCCTGAAATAACTGACTGACCTGACCTAATTGCCCTTGTGCCTAGAATATGTGTACTGTTGAGCATGTTGTGTTAATAAATATATATATTCTTGTGGAATTGAATATGTTGTGTTGTATTCCTTTACAATACGTTCATTCTAGAAGCACTTATAATATCAAGAAGCTGCTTGCAGTTTGAATGAGATATAACAATTACAATATAGTATGAATGATATCCCCCAAATTAACATATAGGCCACAATTGCATAAGTAAAAGTGAGCTTTTAATAATTTACTTAAAAAATGACAAAACTTTATGAAAAGATAAGGAATTTATTCTAAAACAAGCCAATTTAAAAATGAAATCTGTTCATTTGCGACTTGCTGGAATTTCTTCCCCTTTTCCCCCCCTCCTCCCCTTCTTATACGGACGAATGTTCCCCCCCCTCTTCCCCTTCTTATACGGACGAATATTCCCCAGCTTTGGCGGCGTGACTGGCTGGGGCACCTGCACTGTACGCCGGCGACACAGGCTCATCCCGCCCCGACTCTCTCTCCCACTCACTTCCTGTCAATCTCCACTATCCTATCTAATTAAAGGCATAAAAAGGCAAAAAAAAGATATACTTAAAAAAAAAAAAGCCCAAAAATATACTTTGGAAAAAAAAATCATAACTGGATCTTCTGGTGGATAACATAAGTTGCACTTAAGACAAGCAAATGAACAAAGTTAATTTAACTGAATTTATATTATGAGAAACTTTTGAGAAGCCTTTTATTCCACCAAGGCAACAGAGAGCCAAGAATAATTAAAAACTCCTACACTGTCATCGGGAGGTGTGCGGTGTGCAGTAGGCTTCAGAGCAGGCAGAGACGGGGGAATGAGGCTCGCTGGGACGCTGGGTGTGTGGGAGTTTAGGAGTGTGTGACTGAGTGTCGGAGATACACCAGGAGCCAAGCACAGAGACCTACAGGGGTCGGCTGATAGGGAACCAAAAGAAAAAGAAAACAAAAAGTCTCCGTACAGGTGAGGAATAAAGAACTCAAAACTCAGAACTAAGAACTCAGAAGCAGAATATACATTGATTCACAACACCAAAAAAAAAAAAAAAAAAAAAAATACCAACTAAGTTACAAGCGATCAAATCAGAATCTATGTCTCAAACAGAATTATAAAACTAAATGAATTATGTGGCAAATGATATCGCTGATAATGCAGCAATGAGACACATCTGAGCTTAACACAGACGTGTCTACCGTCAAAGGCTTCTGCTCCAGTGGGGCGTATCAACATCCTGCGCCATATTTCACTAATTGCCGTAAATGAGGCAGGTAATTGGAACATAAATGTATCTTCTCTTGGCAGCAGCCTTACCTGGCTATTGCTAATGAAGTCTCCCCTCACAGGTAATAATCATCACATCTTATTCTGCCAATTAGACCAACCGATAAATCTCTCCAAGATTAGTTTTTTTTTGTTTCTTACAGTGTTTGCCATAGTGTGTGCACCTTTTATTATTTTTTTGAAATCACACATGGAGCTGAAGGATGAAGGAAGAGTACTTACCTTCATTAATTCGTGTTAGCAATAGTAAGATAAATATGGTATACAGGTGCTGGTCATATAATTAGAATATCATCAAAGTCATCAAAAGTTGATTTATGTCAGTAATTCCATTAAAAAAGTGAAACTTGTATTGGTCTTAAGTAATATTACTACATTACTATGTTACTACTGTACATGCCAATAAACTACTTGAACTTGAACTTGCAATAATACAGCCAAAAGCAAGAAAATATGACTTTAAAATGAGTAGACTCTGGACCCTTTACACAAGCCTCATTGATTTCCTGCCCATATCTAGTGCACGATGCAGAATAATGAAAAGGAATCTAGTTGCAGTCTTGCGAATAGTGACTCTGCAATATCCCCGGCCTTTGCAAAATCATTTAGTCTGTGTCCAGTCTGAGACTATAAGATCTGTGACTTGACTTTAGATGTGACCAGGTGTCAGACTTTAGTCCTGTCCTGTAAACGTCTCTTCCAAACCCCCTTGAAGTCGTCTGCTGGACGGGAAGCATCAGTACGTGCATAGTAGTGCATCCATTTTAATTCAGTTCAGCAACAGCTATTGACAGACAAAGCAAATGGATTGTGTACACAACCCTGACAGGGCATCCAAGTAGTGAATAAATTGTTCCTCAATGACTGTTGAACCAAAAATGTTTTAAGGGCCTTTCGTCATTTGACTTTTACTATTTTCTTTCTCTCTCTGGCATGTCGCCCAGTAGACTCCTTTATCCAAAGCATGTTATTGCACGCTACAGATGCATATTGTAATCAGCATGGGACATCAGTGGTTAGCACACTCATGAACTTGGTGTTGTTGGTGTAACAGTAGCCAGTCATATCTAGACACCTTTATTTTATGTTTGTCCTTTTTGGCTTTATTCGGATAGGACAGTGAAGAGTGACCAGAATCGAGACGGAAATAGAGATGGGGTGGGATGGTGACATTGCGGCAAGTCAGACTCAAACCCAAGTCCTTGTGGGCACTTGGACCCACATGTGATGCTGTTTGCGTCAGAGCCCTACCCCCACCCCTCAAAAAAATGAAAACACCTTAAAGAAGATAATACTTTATCTATCCCAGAGGAAAATCCCAGTCAGTCTCTAGTAATGATGTATTGACGTTTTCTCTCCATCTCAACCTGCACTGTAAAGCACACATCAGCAGATCCTCCCGAACGTCCCCAAATAAGAGGAGGTGAAACTGAGTTAAAGCGTGATGAATGCACTATTCGAGTCACCTCGTTACCATGGTGCTCTCTCTCACACACACACAAAAACACACACACTCTCTCTCTCATACACACACACACACACACACACACACACACACTGGATGAGATCCTGCGCAAAGCTCAAATTATGATTTATTGACATACCCCTGTCAGAAATTATATGCAGCTCACTGGGATGCATTATTTATCTCCACTAAATTACGGCAAATTACTGCATTATTAATCCTGTCTTTATAGGGAAGCGCTCACACTTTGTTTTGGGCAGGAGCTAGGCATTTGCATGCAGTTATGAGTTTGTGTTTGTGCCTAGTTTCAACGTACTGTACCCTACTTGTGCGTGATTTTTGGGGGCCACTCACACACCCACCCACACACACCCACAAACACACACAGACACACACACACACACACACACACACACAGTGTGAAACCATAAGCCCTAAACACCCATGTGTGCACAATACACTAAACTCTCTCTCTCTCTCTCTCATACAAAATTCATACACACATTGTGACTAAACCCCATCAGTGGTACTGTCTGTTGCTAGCATGTACCTTAAGTGGTCAGGGAGTAAGGTTACCTAAATGCACAGCTCCGTACCCACAGACTAGTCCTACATGAAACCATGGAAACACTGCAACAGAGGAACACCATGAAAACACTGTAACGGATGAACACCATAGAAACACTGCAACAAAGGAACACCATGGAAACACTGCAACAGATGATCACCATAGAAACACTGCAACAAAGGAACAGAATGGAAACACTGTAACAGAGGAAGACCATGGAAAGACTGCAGCAAAGGCGAAAGAAAGGCGCAAAGCTCTGTATGGCTGAGTCATGATACAGGATATAGGAGGAGTGATACATTAGCACAAGCCTTGGACCCTTGAACTTGAAAGACTTAAAACAATAAGCTTGGTATACTGACACTGAAAAAGGCATCCGATAGCTCTCTCTTGAGCCCAGAATTAGATAAGGAAAGGGTTTAAATGTCACCATGTATATATGCATGACTCCAGGTTATGCATAAACAATGTCTCACAATGCAGTCCCCCTTTAAGTGTACCGTCATTCAGATATTTAGTGTTTACTTAAGTGTTTGTGTGGACTTTGAATATCACACTCTGAGCTTTCTGAATAAACTCAGGAAACCTGAGTCAGACGGCGGCTTAAAGCCAGAATGAAACACTTTTGGGATCCATGTGAATAATGAAAGGAGGGTGGAATCAAACTCTGGGATGGTGTGACACGTTGAGCCCAGACATAGTGCTACTGAATCCCATGCTATGGCCAGAGCTAGTAGGCACGTCATTACTCAAATGAGGCGCTGCTACGCTAGGCCACAGCTAAATATTTCATTGAAACAGATGGCAACGAGTTTGTCTGTGGGCTTTCAATGGCCGCTCCATTCAAGCTAAAAGATGAATTATTGATTCAACAAACACACAGACACACTCCCCTTCATTCTGCCTTACTCCACACACACATCACAGTTCAATTCTTCTGAGAAAGCCAGCGAGATAGACAAAGAGAGAGAGAGAGAGAGAGAAAGAGAGAAAGAAAGAATGGGGGAGAGAAGATTTAAAAGCCAATTCTTTCAAAGCTGTGTTTTTGTATGGCTCCATAATAATGATTGTTATGTCTGGCTACAGGCATGTGCACACTATCCATCTCACACACACATACACTCACATAAACACACACACACACACACACACTATCCATCTCCAGGCTGCACAGCAATCAGACTGATTCTCATGTAACAGCCCTTTCCACAGTTCCTCCCACCACAGCAGCAGCTTTGGGCAAGATCCGGGCCAGTTCTGGCTGAAATCTGGGCTAGCTCTGGCTCAGTGCAATCTGCAGTCTGGCTGACATCTGCCGGAGATCTGGGCTAGCTCTGGCTCACTGCTGTTCTGTCTGACAGCCTGATGTATGTGCTGTGTGTCCTCGTCGCTGGGTGCCTCCTCCGTGAGGCGCACACAGAGAAGCTGTTTGGTAAAATATGAAAAGATGACGTGTGTGTGTGTGTGTGTGTGTGAGAGAGAGAGAAAGAGGGGGGGGGGACACGTCTGCATCCCCAGCACAAGAGCTGAGTAACTGAGGGACTGAGATCTGAGAGAGAGAGAGAGAGAGAGAGAGAGAGAGGGAGACAGATGGGTGTGTAAGACATGTGTGGAGGAAAACAATATGGTTTCATGTTGGTTTTGTTTTCTAATCGGCAGCTTGGATCCTGATCGATTAAAACACCTCCACTGTTTCTGCTACACATCCCCCCTCATCATCCTCTTCCTCTCTCTCCTCACTGTTCCCGCTCTCCCTTTATCTCTCATCTTTATTAATCTATCACTCCATTCTCTCTTCCTCCATTCATCCCTCTCTCCATCGCTTCCTTTTTCTATACCTCTATTTCTCACTCTCTTAAATTACTTTATTCCTAAACCTCCCCCTTCTTCTCTTCTCCCTCCCTTTCTCCATCTCTCCATCCCTCTCCCTCTCTATCCCTCCATCTCTGTCTGAGCCTGAAGAGAAACGATGGCTCGGTCTCCCCTCACCATTATGGAAGTGCTGACAGAGAATCAGTCTTCCTGACCTCACTGTGGAGCCTCTCATTTTTACGAGACCTATCAATCAAGTCAAGAGGCTAGTCGGAGGAGTGTGTGTGTGTGTGTGTGTGTGTGTGTGGGGGGTTAAAGAAAGAAAGAAAAAAAAATCAGTGTTATATTTCCGACTTGTGATTAAAAGATATTGCCTCGTAAGGCGCATCAATCTGTAGGTTGCCAGCCAGCCTGAGCGCTCTGCTTAGCTGGCTGGGATGTGTGATGTGCGGTGCTTTTTGGCACGTTTTGGCAAATTACTTGTTTGGCTGACAATGCCTGCGTTCATTTTACGGCCATGCCGCTTGTAAAACTCATATTTAAACATTGATGCCTGTTTAAAGTTTTATTGAGGTGAGCTTAACCTTGTAACGCGAGTCTTCCCTGCGTGCTCTGGCTCTCCACCTGGGCTTATTTGGGAAACCATTTTCCTGAACGCGCTCACCCTCAACACCCCCATAAACACACACACACACATACTCTCACATATGTGCAAAGGCGTGCAAGCATTCACTTGTCCTCCCCGCCACACACACACACACACACATACACACACACACACACACACACACACCAGTGACCTACAGTGCTCTCTGCTCTTTGCGTTCACTGTGTTTCTGCAGAACGGTGAAAGAAATTGCCTATTCAGAGACGGCAGCTAGCATGATTAATTCCTCATAAATCACTCCAGCCGCCTCAGCCTACCTGAGTCGCTCTGCAAATGAAGCACGCGCGGCCGTGATAAAAGCCCATGCTCCGACACACCCCTGAGCAGAGCGCTATTTACTGCAGCTAGCCCGTAGAGAAGAGGGGACTGGCCAGCTAGGGAGAGAGTTCACGGCGTGTAGAGTGTCGCTATTCACAGCTGTGAGCCTGAATGGGTGAGTGGGCAGCGGAGCTGCTAGCAAAGGACAGCAGGACTAGGAGAGAGATGACCGTGTGTAAATCGACGCTATTCAACCGCTGTGAGTCTGAATGAAGGAACACGTGGCAGGTGTAGCAATGGGCAGCTGGAGGTGGTGTGTGTGTGTGTGTGTGTGTGTGTGTGTGTGTACATGCCAAAGGCCAACTGGCTGACAATATTTACTGTCACTTAGGCAGAGATGGAATACGAGTGTGTGTGTGTGAATATGGAAGTTTATATGAGAGTCCACTTTAGTATCTTTTTTCATTGGTGTACTGTATATGCAACTCTAAATGTATGTGTGTGTGTGTGTGTGTGTGTGTGCGTATGCCTTTTGTGTGTTCACATGCCGTTGTGGCAGCTGGAGAGGTGTGTGTGTGTGTGTGTGTGTGTGTACATGCCAAAGGCCAACTGGCTGACGATATTTATCATCACTTTTTGAATTAATGACTGGAGCAGCTAGTGGAGAGCACGACAAAGGCCAAGGCAGAGATGGAATACGAGTAGGGCGATATTTGTGTGTGTGTGTGTGAATATGGAAGTTTATATGAGAGTCCACTTTAGTATCTTTTTTCATTGGTGTACTGTAGATGCAACTCTAAATGTATGTGTGTGTGTGTGTGTGTGTGTGTGTATGCCTTTTGTGTGTTCACATGTCATTGTGTGTGTGTGCATGTGTGTGTGTGTGTTACTCTTTTACTACCTGTATGAAGCAAAACCAGCACAGTGAGCCAACTCAAGCACAATCTTCACACACCCCACACACACACAATCTTCACCCACCTCACACCCACACAATCTTCACACACGCCACACGCACACACAATCGTTACACACCCCACACACACACATTCTTCACACCCCCAGACACACACACAATCTTCACACACACCCCACACTCACAATCTTCACACACCCCACACACACAATCTTCACACACCCCACACCTACATTACAAACTAAGGGGGGGATTATCCTGAAAAATATTCTCACACAAATGTGAATGTTTTATTTCACATTGCTAATGCTACAGAGTAGTAGCATACTTGTTGCATAAACCCTTCACTTCACTTTATATTCTATAAATATAATCTATACAAAGTTAAAGAAATCAACAATTAGCTAATATTAATTGATACTGGTTATAATTTCCTGAATAACGTAGTACAGTATGCTTCAAAATCTGTATGATATTAACAGAAAAACATAGACATTAAGGCTTTGTGATATGTGCTCTATTATATGATCTTTCCCCCCCTCACAAACAGACTGAAACTTGGCAATAATTCTGCTGTCACCTCCACAGCACAGGAGAGAAGAGCAGGGAGTACAAAGTGCTTTTATCGACTTTAACGGTGTGCCGTAAATTGCTGCTAATTTGACTTCTGTGTCTATCCCCACAGGTGCTGAGAGTACGAAAAATCACCTGTTCACGGAATCAAATAGAAAATAAAAGCCTCTGCGAGATCTTGAGGGGGGCTGTTTGGTGCGTGCCTTTTAAAAGCAAGCCATTTTATTGTCTCTGAATGGGCTTCCAGTGTCAAGAGACACAGAGACCTGATAGCCGCTCCTCTCCTCTCGCCTTAATCTCTCATTATGGGCTGTTGTTGTGAAGGAGGCGACTCTGTATAGAGTCATTTTCACCCCTATAGCGTCTGGCAGCCAGTTATCAGCGGCTCCCACACGCTCTCTCTCTCTCACACACACACACACACACACACAGACACACACACACAGACACACACACACACACACAGAGACACACACACACACACACACACACAAACACACACACACACATGCACACTCACCACAGCACTTTTAATGAACATAAAGGCTTTCCACACCAGATGCTGTTCCCATGGCTTGCTGTTCACACTGGAAACTGACCTGAGTCCGTGCACAAAATGAATAAAACTATATGGCATGTAATTACGATGCATTGTGCAGGTGAGGCTCATTCTCCACAAACTCAATTATTTCTCAAACCCATATATGAAATGTACATGCACAAGTAATCATCAGTGGTAAACATTAATGCGTATTCAAACAGCCAATACAAGTTTACGTATCTGTGCATACAGCCGCACACTGAGGACAAGGCAGATAAGCACTACTGCATGGAGTTGAGTGTATTCTGTCATGCACACGTAACACCCTAGTCAAACCACTCGCGAGAGTCCAGCTTCCATGATGCAGGCTCTTTGTCCCACACTGATTCTGTTACTTCACGTAAACAACATGAACCAACTGACCCGACAGGAAGTGAATAGAGACATGAATAGTGGCGCTCATGGTCCAACAGGAAGTGAATAGAGACATGAATAGTGGCGCTCATGGTCCAACAGGTGGCGATCACAGGTCCAGCAGATCCCACCTCATCTCTTCCTCCCCCTCACTTCCTGTCCCAGATAAAGGCCAAAAGTGTCCCCCATTTCTTCTTCTTAAAGCGTGTGTGTGTGTGTGTGTGTGTGTGTGCGTGTGTGTGTGTGTGTGCGTTAGCGTGTGCATGTGCGTGTGTGCATGTGCATATGGACACAGTCTCCCAGGTGGCTGTCTTAAAAGCCCTTAAACCTCACACAACGGGCTCAATGCACGTCAGTAGAACGTTCGCTGCGATGTCAAATGATACGGGTCCGCTACCTCCGGCCGGCCAGAGTTGAGAAAGAAATGGCCCTCTTTTACCCAAGGTGCCTCAGCGAGCTGCCCAAGCTAAACATTAACGATGTACGAAGACTGTGTCGGTCAGGAGCCACAACACCCAACAGCAAGCTGGAAAAGGGGTTTAAAATGTACGCATCGTCGTTCATACATGACTACGAAGGTGAGTATTTTCATATTTTTTTGTTTGTCTCGGCTATGCTACAGTAGCTAGTGGTAGGCTAAGCTGCTTAATGTTTACATACTGTAGCTGTAAGCTATTACTAAAGACTGTTGATAAACCTAAAGTATCTTTGCTATTAGCCTACTGTAACAACATTGTGAGAAAGTGTTTTTTGCATATTTCAGTATGTTATGTTTTTTTTTCATGTGTTACAATAGCCTGCTCGGCTATAACCGTGTTGTTTGCAATTTAAGTGTCAAATAAAGACAGGCAATCAGGAGAGGTATCCGTGAGGGCTTTGTGCTTCAGGTCCATGAGGAAGGCAGAAAAACCTCATACTCTGAAAGTAGGGTGTCATTGGTAGTATATTGGTTCAAGTTCAAGATGTTCGAGCTCAGCTGTTCAGTTCAGAGAGGTTTGTTTAAACTTGGACCAAGCTTTGCTTTGGTGTGGCTGAGACTACGCTTAGCCTAGCCTACCTTACATGCTGCTTAAGCTAAATGATACACACATTATTACTTATTTGATTTATAGATGCAATAGTTTACCTTCCTTATCTAAGTTATTGAACTAGCCAAATACAATTTGAGATTGGTTCAATAACCAGTTTACAGTAACACTTCAGTAAGAGCATAGGCATAGTGTTCAAGTAAAGTGTTGCCCAAGTTTGCATTTCCTTGGTGTGGCCGAGTTCTATATGGCCTCCGTTGTTGTTTCATTTATTGCATGTGTTATGTGTTACCAAATCAATGTACTAACTGAAAATGATCTGTCAACAGATCACTCTTAAGAGATTCCAAGCCTGTTGTCCTGGTGAGGTGCAGTTGCTCTTGTGTGGCTGGGACTGCCATGTGCAACCATACAGTTTCCCTCCTGTATCAAACAGCCCATTACTCACAGCTCAGTGTGCCAGTAGTACCACCAGTGCACAGTTGCACTGGAGAGGAGCAACAGTGGCACAAACCTCGGACTGCCGTAAGTTTCATAATCCCACAAGTTACAGAGATGAAGACTGGTAGCACTTCATTTGTTATTTATTTCTCAGGGTGTAAAACCAGGACCAATTGGCAAGATGGTTGTCACAAAGCCTGTGCAAGGCCGGATGTGGAAAGGTGGCTTACGGTATATTAATGTTAACATCACATTATACATTTAATTACAGCAGTGTCGTTCACAAAATGTAGTGGGGATTAATGAAGTATCTATCCATCTATACATTACCTATTACCTTTGACTCACCTGTGAAAAGAGAGCGGCATCTCCAGACTTATTGACTTTTGTAGTGCTAACACACACACACACACTTACCTGTATACCCTGTATCTGTTATGTACAGCATACTGTGTCGTTCCCAAACCTTAGTGAGGATTAAAGGACAGGTTTGATTTTTTACACTTAAAGCCTTGTTTTCAGATTGTTTATGATGAAATACAATAGTTAAGATTGATTCAAATATAAATCTTAACCATTGTATTTCATCAGAAATATCTGAAAACAAGGCTTTAAAATGTAAAAAAACCTATCCATTAATGAAGTATCTATCCATCTATTCAAGCATTCCTACTTACCTTTTACTCACCTGTGAAAAGAAAGCTGCATCTCCAGACTTATTGGTCTTGCTAATGCCAACACAAGCATGCATACACACACACAGACACACACACATATACACTTTCCTGTATACCTTATGCTTTTTCAAAGGAGCACCCTGACGAGAGGAATGCTTGGGCCGCTTCCTGACCTCTCTGGGCTGCGAGTTGCAGAGACATACTCTGAGCTGGATCCTGAAGATAGGCCACTGTTCACGACTATGGGTATGAGTGCCGATAAACCACTTATAGAGTCAGAGTTTGGACTTGTGCAGAGAGGGAGCATTCTGTCTTATCAACAGCCCAAAATCCACTCCAAATATATTGAAACACACCGCAACGCCCCACCCTATCCCAGCCTTCCCCTGGAGGCCCACAACCTCTCACCCACAGAGTGCGTCTGGGTTTGCACAGAGCAGGAACAGTTGCACCTGAAAGGGTTGACCGTGTCCATTGATATGGCACATAAGATTGAGGCCGCCACACGTGACCAACACACAGTGCCAGAATGGCATATGCTACGAAAGACCAGAATAACATCATCAAGGTTCCGTGAAGTGTGCCATGTGCGTGGCCACAGTACCTCAGAGTCTTTGGCTCAAAGAATGATTCGTGGTACCAGGCAGACCAGAAATGAAAAGGGGAGCAGAGATGGAATTTGACGCTGCTAAGGAGTGTGTCAAATGTACAAATGTAAATTACTCACCTTGTGGACTGGTGATCCATCCGCAAGTACCATGGCTAGGCACTTCGCCATATGGAATGGTCTATGACCCCAATGTTACGCCATCATTTGGTTTGGTTGAAATTAAGTGTCCCAATGTAAAAAGTTACGTTGAATGTAAATATTTGTCAATGTGTAATGGGAGTTTTCAGCTAAAAAGAAGTCACTCTTACTTCTGGCAGATCCAAGGACAACTTCTATTGACTGGCCTTACATGGTGCGAATTTTTTGTTTGGGCCGAAGATTATTTTTTTGTGCAGCGTTTACATGTGGACAAAGAAGTTCAAGACTTGATTAGACTTAAATGTGATCAATTCTACTTCCATGTGTTTATGCAGAAGTACCTGTCAATGAAACGAGATGTGTAGACCGGCCACAATAAGCTATAAGCATGTAATGTAATGTAATAAATTTACACATTTTATAAAGATATGGTTATGTATTTATTACATGTATAACTTAAACAATTCACTTAACCCATGCCCTGACAAGGGCTTTGTTTTGGTAGTTTACAAGCAGGCAGGCGACAGAGAAAAGTTCATTGATATTGCCACTGATTGATAGTGGGATGATGGAACTAAAAAGATTGTTCTCCTTCACTCTCCTAATTACTTTTTTCGACATGCACTCTGACACATGCTGTGTTTTGTGTCTGGAGGAAACACTCTGAGCAGGCATCTGTCTTCTTTTTTGTAGAAAGGGGGCAATAAACCTTGCACTTCACCACATCTGAGATCAAAAATCCCTTATCGACCATGATGGCCATGTCATCTGTGAGTAGGTCTGGTAAGCCTGAACGCCTGAAGAGATCTTTGTCACTGATAGACCCCTCATACAAGGGAGACACAAAGGTAATTGCACCATGGGGGCCCATCCCAATCAGTCCCTTCATGGTGCAGTGAGACTTATAATTTGAATACATCTCACTCTGTAGGAGCAGCGACGATGGCGTCTGACATCTCAGCTCAGTGCAATCCACAATGACCTGGGTGTCGGAGAAGTCCTGGAACACTTCGGGTAGATTGGCTTGCACATCCTCCTTTTCCATCCAGATGCCCACCGAGCCCAGGACAGTGTAGAGATAGTTTGTCCATGTAGATATTATTCGGCTAACAGTGGACTGGTGCACTGAAAACCTGTTTGCTAGGTCCCTCTCCTTTAAGCCAGCAGCCAGGTACATTAACCCTCTAGGCGCCACTGTCGAGTTTACTCGACAAGATGCGGTACTGAATAAAACGGCCGATTTAGTCAAATAGGGTGTCATATTTCATTCGACATCCACTCCACTAGGTGGCAGACATGTCATCGTCATCCCGAGTCGAAAAAGGTCATAGTTTAAACAAAACTTTTGAGCTACAACGCGTGAATCAGTCGCGCAATACCGAGAACTAGTGTGCGTGTGAGCCACTTAGTCAGAGCGATATTGTCAACGTTAAGCGGTATTTGCATTAGATTATCGTCTAATGGCATCAAAAGTTTACCTGAAATGAAGTGTTGGGTCTTCTATTCGCGGACCCTGATTCTGAAGGGGAATATCTGCCTTCAGGGAATGGCGGTGATTCGTTTAGTGAGGCTTCAGATCGTCCCTGCCTTCAATGATGCAGCTGGACAAAGTGAGAGTTTACTCCATAGTTTAGCTTACACCAAGCACAAGCGTTGAATCGTTTGCCCAATGTCACTGGTGGGAATAATGTTTCCCGCGGGTTGGTGTTCATCGGGAAGTTAGCAGGGTGTTAGTGGTGTGGCGAACAAGGCTGGAGGTAGCCCTAATAAGCTAGCTTCTGTCTTTTGCTTTCCACAATCAGCCCGGGCGACAGTAACGTGGTGGAGCCTTTGTCTAATGCGACTGGGTATGTTAGGCGAGGTCGAAGTGCTCATAGGAGAGTTAGGGGAAACGTGGTGGCAGCGTGGGGAGTCGCAATGAGAATGACAGTAGGCCTAGTCTGAGCTGCGCAAAATTCTCTCCACTCTTTCATGCGAGGCAGATCTGGCCATGCTACTGCATGGTGGAGGTGGTGACACGCTCTCTCCCTCTCCTCTCCCCCACACACACACACACACATTAGGTCATGCATAGTCTATCACAAGATGATGGGAATGCCCGGCCCTGTATGGATAGGGATAGGGAGTCATTATCTCTACAGCAAAAGGCCTGCTACATAAAAAAAAAAAAAAATGTCAGCCATTTATTAGTAATGATTTACACTGTTGATTTGCTATCTATTTCCCTGATCATTTAGGACATACACTATGTGTTCCTTTTGTGTGTTCATGTCCTTGTGATGTGTGTCTTTGTCAGCTAAGAAAAAAAAAAACATCAACAAAAACAACAAAAAAGAAAAAAATACTAACATTGTCTCTTGTCTTGTCTCGTCATCTCACTCCTGATCTGTGTGCCTTGCCGTGGCAAATGAGCTTTTGAACTAAACAGGTCTTGTCTACTTGTGTTTGTGTGTCATCTGAATAATCTATATGTGCCCCATACATGGAATCAGAGTGCCTACTGTATGTAGTAAATGGAAAATCTCTACAGCAAAAGGCCAGTCTACCGCTACATGCATTTGGTTTGTTTCGGCCATTTATTAGTAATGATTTACACAGTTTGTTCACTACTTATTATTTACCTGAGCATTCAGTATTGTGCAATATAGCATACAGAAGGTGAGGGACATTTTGGGGAAAAGAAGTGGTGCATTT
>NC_063208.1:4250173-4277673 GCF_017589495.1 Alosa alosa
TCTAAAAATGTCACATGCCAATGATGACAATGATGACGTTTTTGATCACAAATGATCAAATGAGGATCACAAATGATCAGATGATATGAGGATCACAAATGATCAAATGCCAGTGATGACATCAGTGATGACATTACATAGGTGAAAGAGACCTTATAATGCATTGAGATTCTTCAATACTACAAGCTGTTTAAATATTTATTAATGCATATAGCCAGTTTTACAAAGAGTCTTATTCAGTTTACTCTAATCATCGTTATACACCTATCCTATCTACCCATGGGGTCAGGCTCCCTGTCCATTCATTAGCATTTTACCTTTCATGAATTATTGCTCTGCTAATTGCTCTGCTAATGTGATGACTGATGTATCTCTGTATCTTGCAGAGCCAGACCATGATAATGGGAGCACAAGGGTGGGACTTGGATGAGGCACTGGGGCAGATGTGTGTGTGTCTCTGTGTGTGAGAATAGGTATGAAGATGTGTGTATGTGTTTGCATGTGCACTTGTGTTTAAATGTGTGTGTGTTAGGCTAGTGACAATGGCCCCACATTTTTGAGATACCCTTACAGGTACCGGTATTTTAATAAAGGTGTTCCATTCCAATTTTAACCTGATTCTATTGAATCTGTGTTTCATATGAAATGTATCATTATTAAATGTAAATATAGAGCAGAACTTACCTTGCAGTAACAATGAATTTGTCAACATTCTTCTCACCACTGATAATGTGATTTGGACTTGAGACTGTATTTTGTGTTCTGTTTTCTTTCATTTTGGACACCTCATACATTGAGTGACAGAACACCCTGATTCGTCATACTATATTACATATTTGGTATTGTTGGATTCAGAACAACCCCACCTTTCCAACAAGCCATCATATGTGTTTCTATGATAATCCCTGGTAAAGCAGCTACAATAAGTAAATGAAAACATTCTACATAGATATTCATTTTTTGCATGTCCGCTTATTTTAGGTGTATGTTTACATGTCTCTATTCATTCCATACATTAAGATATTCACATCCAGTCTTTTCTAGTAGGTAAAGCAACTTCCTGACTATGACCATGCCAAGTTTCAAAGCTCTCAGAGCTTGTGTGATTGATCTGCACTAATTTATATGCCTTAACTCCAATACGGACAGGATATATTTTAGTCCGTTTTTATTTTGGGGTGTATAACAATATCTGTTAATTGAACAATCTTAGCAGTAAAATATTTTTAGCCAAGAATCCATTTCATATATGGGAGACCTTAGAGATGAGGAAAAACATTGTTGGGTTTAGTTCTACCTCTGGTAGGGGTATCTCAAAAACTGATTTTTGTCACTAGCCTATGTGTGTGTGTGCGTGCATGTGTGCGTGCGAGTGTGTGTAGGTGAGTGCGTGTTAATGTCTTATATCACTTGTTTTATATAATGATTTTACTTTTTTATGTGCTGAATTTTCAGTGGTTTTAATTGGATATTAGGAATGTAAATGGCCCCCATATGCAACAACATAACGATGATATATTTATAAATCAGATGGAACTTGGCTAGTGTTCTGTTGTTGGTTTTGGAATTGGTTGTGGGCATGACAACACCGTTGTCACGGTTTCAGACAGGGAGAGAGGTCAGTGTTGGCACTCTGGGTCTGACTCAGAGCGTCCCCCCTCCCTCTCTCTTTCTCTCTCTCTCGCTCTCTCTCTCTATCTGTCTGTCATGTACTAAATTAATCTTTTCATGCGTTGGACACAATCCCACAGCTTTGAAATCCCCCTCAAGCTGTCCTATTCTCTCACGCTGGCGCCTTAGCCACTCACAACCTTTCATAAAGGGCCAGCAACCTTTTAATACCACCCTGACCCACCCCGCACCTTCTCTCCTCTCCTCTCCTCCTCTCTTCTCCCATGGCGTTCCTTTTCTTGCCCTCCCTCCCTGCCTCTTTTATCTGTTCTTTTCTCCGCAGATGAGCGAGGTCTGCACTCTTTCACGCATTGTTGTGGCGGACGCCAGCTCTCGCTCTGATGCAGCACAAAGGAAGATGGTAGGCGATGCTCGGGGGTGTGTGGCTGCCCTCTATTTGGGCTATTACAAACAGAATGGCAGGATAGTGTTTGGGGTGAGGGGGGACTACACCACAACAGTAATCAGCCTGTGACTTCCCCACCACAACAATCCTCTCCTCTCTCACTCCTCTCCTCTTTACTCATCTGTGTTCTCTTATTCTCTCCTTCTCTTCCCCTCCTTCTCTTACCCCTCTCCCCCTCTCTCCTCCTCTCACCTCTCTCCTCTCCTCTTGCCTCCTCTCCTCTCCTCCTCTCTCCTCTGCTCCTATCTCCTTACTTCTCCTCTCTCCTCTCCTCTCCTCCTCTCTTCTCTCCTCTCCTCCTCTCTCCTCTCGTCCTTGTCTTGTCTGGAGTTGTTTGTCAGTCTGCTGTTTTCAGGTTTATCGGGCTTAATGAAAGGTTGTTAGGGTTATTACGGATATGCGTGTGTGTGTGTGTGTGGGGTCACCCAAATCTAAGACACACACACATACATGCACAAGCAAACACATGCTCATAGACACACACATATACACACACACATACAAACATGTACAAACGTGCACATTCACTCACATGCACGTGCAAGTATGGACAAACAAGCACACAGTGTCACACTGTGTCAACATCCGCGTACCAAGACGCATGCTTTTATTTTGGGGGAGATGATTCTTATACCTTTGATGGCTTCGTCCAGCAGGTATTGCACGTTATAAACCATCAACTCGAACCACCAGTAAGTAATTCCACCTAAGCCCTTACCTCACCAGTCCGATGTGTGTGATTTCTCTTCTCTCACTCTGTGTGTTTTTGTGTGTGTTTGTGTGTGTATGTGTGCGTGTGTGTGTGTGTGGATGTGTGTGTGTGTGTGTGTGTCTTTGCTTGTCTTTTTGTTCATATTTCAGGAGGGGAGGAACAAGGAGGTTTATAGCGCCTGAGCTTGATCAGAAATGTTTCATTTGCTCTGTAAAGTTTGGTGACACAGAAACGACCCGACTTCCAGCCCCATCTCCAGCCCCGCTCTCTAGCCCTCTGCCTCCAGCTCCCAGCTCCTAGCTCCCAGCCCCGCCTCTAGCCCCAGCCCCCAGCCCTCCAGCTTCCCCAGCCCCTGCCCCAGCCCTCCCAGCCCCCCTCTAGCCCCCCCTGCCTCCAGCCCCAGCCCTCCCCCTAGTCTTCCAGCCCCCCTAGGCTTTTTCCAGCTCCCAGTTTCCCTATTCTGTCCAGGTCCTAGCCCTGCTTTAGTCTCTAGCTCCTGCTCTCCAGGCCCCCCGCCTTTCTTTAGTTCTAGCCCCGTTCTCCATTCTAGTTCCTTGCCTTTAGTTCTGGTTCCCCAGCCCTGCTCTAGCCCTCTGTTCTTTAGTTCTAGCTCTGCTCTGGGTTTCTAGTCTCCCAGGCCCCTGCTCTCCAGTCCCTAGGCTCCCCTGCTGTCCAGCTTAGGCTCCCAGCCCCGTCCTCCAGCCCCTGCCTCCAGCCCCATTCTAGCCCCAGCCCGTCTAGCTCCCAGCCCGTCCTCCAGCCCCAGCCCGTCTCCAGCCCCAGCCCGTCCAGCCCCCGCTCCAGCCCCAGCCCGTCTCCAGCCCCACCCAGTCCCTGTCTCCAGCCCCAGCCCGTCTCAGTTCCGTCTCTCCCAGCCCCGTCCCAGCCCGTCTCTAGCCCCAGCCCGTCTCCATTCCCAGCCTGCCCATCCCAGCCCGTCTCAGCTAGCCCCCGCCTCCAGCCCGTCTCCAGCTCTCCAGCCCGTCTCAGGCCCTGTCTAGCCCGTCCTCAGTTCCCCCCGTCCTCTAGCTAGCCCTGTCTCCAGTCTCCGCTCTCTCTAGCCCTGTCTCTAGCCCCTCCAGGCCCAGCCCGTGCCTTTAGCCCCAGCCCGTGCCCAGTTCTAGCCCGTCTCCAGCCCCAGCCCCTGTTTTAGCTCCTCTCCAGCCCCAGCCCCATCTCTGGCTCAGTCTCCAGCCCCCAGCCCTTGCTTCTCCAGTTCCCTAGGCCCTGTCTCAGCTCTAGCCCGTTCTAGTTCCAGCCCTGTCTCCAGTTCCCGTTTTAGCCCCAGCTTTAGGCTCTCTTGCTTTAGTTCTAGCTAGGGGCCTCTAGTTTTGCCCCCAGCAGCCCGTTCTGTCCAGCTCCCCGTCTTTAGCTCTAGCCCGTCTCTGTTTTAGTTTAGCTCTGTCTCTAGCCTGTTTTCTAGCTTGCCTCTAGCTCTAGCCCCCTTCTAGCCTCCAGCTCTAGCCCCTCTCCCCAGCTCTAGCCCGTCCCAGCCCCTGCCCCAGCTCTCCAGCCCTGTTTCTAGCCCCAGTCCCCGCTTTAGCCCCTGTCTCCAGCCCCAGCCCCGCACACTAGCCCCAGCCCATCTCTAGCCCCAGCCCCGTCTCTAGCCCCGTCTCTAGCCCCAGCTCTAGCCCCGTCTCCAGCCCCAGCTCTAGCCCCAGCCCCGTCTCTAGCCCCGTCTCTAGCCCCAGCTCTAGCCCCGTCTCTAGCCCCAGCTCTAGCCCTGTCTCTAGCCAAGAGTCTGTCTTGATCTGAGCTCTCCACTCTGCCTTCCTAGCTGTCAGAGGCATTACTAGCACCGTGCTATGGGTGAGGCAAATGTCTCGCTGCTCACTTCTGGACCAGACTGCCAGCAGCACCGGACCTGCGCTTGTGTTGGATGGATGGAGCTATATAAAGACACACACACACACACAAACACACACACACTCTCTCTCTCTCTCTATATATATATATATCTTTCTCTCTCACACACATGCACTCACTCTCTCTCACTCACTCACTCACACACACACACACACAGACACACACACACACACACACACATACAGTACACTCTCTCTCTCTCACACACACACACACACTCACACACACAGACACACACATATACAGGGATACACACACATATAGGCATACACCCACACACGCACACACACACTCACACACACACAAAAGCATGCCAGTCCAGTGAACTGCGCTGTTAAGTTAAGGTTAAGAACTGTGCTGGGTTTACTTGCTTTCTTCTCGGCGCCCTCACTCTCACTCACTCACACACTCACACACACACACACACACACACACACACACACTCACTCTCTCTCACACACACACAGGACTGTGCTGGGTTTACTTGATTTCCTCTCAGCGCCCTCACTCTCTCTCTCTCACTCACTCACACACACACACACACACACACACACTCACTCTCTCTCACACACACACACAGGACTGTGCTGGGTTTACTTGATTTCCTCTCAGCGCCCTCACTCTCTCTCACTCACTCACACACACACACACACACACACACACACACACAGGACTGTGCTGGGTTTACTTGATTCCCTCTCAGCGCCCTCGCCTCGCTCCGGGGTGATGAGGAACAAAGACCAAGAGGAACAGAGAGCTGATGAGAAGAGAAGAGAAGAGAAGAGAAGAGAAGGAAAAAAAGGAGGATGAAGGACAACGTGAGATTGAAAAGAAAAAAACAGCGGAAAAGTGGTCTGTGTGTGTGTGTGTGTGTCTGTGTGTGTGTGTGTGTGTCTGTGTGTGTGTGTGTGTGTGTGTGTGTGTGTGTGTGTGTGTGTGTGTGTGTGTGTGTGTGTGTGTGTGAGAGAGAGAGTGAGTGTATGTGTGTGTGTGTGTGTGTGTGTGTGTGTGTGTGTGTGTGTGTGTGTGTGTGTGTGTGTGTGTGTGAGAGAGAGAGTGAGTGTATGTGTGTGTGTGTGTGTGTGTGTGTGTGTGTGTGTGTGTGTGTGTGTGAGATGTGTGTGTGTGAGATGTGTGTGTGTGTGTGTGTGTGTGTGTGTGTGTGTGTGAGAGAGAGTGTGTGTGTGTGTGTGTGTGTGTGTGTGTGTGTGTGTGTGCGTGAGAGGAGTGTGTGTGTGTGTGTGTATGTGTGTGTGTGTGTGTGAGAGAGAGTGTGTGTGTGTGTGTGTGTGTGAGTGTGTGAGTGAGTGAGTGAGAGAGAGAGAGTGTGTGTGTGTGTGTGTGTGTGTGTGTATATGTGTGTGTATGTGTGTGTATGTGTGTGTGTGTGTGTGTGTCTGTGTGTGTGTGTGTGTGTGTCAAAGCTGCTAAGTAGTCTTGAACTCAAGATGTCTGTGATTTCTCTTCTGTGTGTGTGTGTGTGTGTGTGTCAAAGCTGCTAAGTGGTCTTGAACTCAAGATGTCTGTGATTTCTCTTCTGTGTGTGTGTGTGTGTGTGTGTGTTTGTGTCAAAGCTGCTAAGTGGTCTTGAACTCACCTGTCCCTCATGGCAAGCGGGAGAGTTGAGTGGACAGGGACGAGGAGGAGGACAAACGACAGAGACAAGAAAGTAATCGAAAGACAAAGACAACACAGCAGTGGTCAATGGTCATCTTCACCCTGGCTTTGAGCACACACACACACACACACACACACACACGGTCATCTTCACACTGGCTTTGAGCACACACACACACACACACATGGTCCCAAGACACACACACACACACACAAACAAGATCCCAAGACACACACACACACACATGTGCGGAGGAGCTCTCTCTTATAGCTGCTCTTGAACTGTGTTTATTTCTCCTCTTATGTGGTGTTTCTGCTCCCACCCACACCAGCGAATCTCTGTTGTCTACTCTCTCACACACACACACACACACACACACACACGCATAAACACACAGCCACACCAGCGAATCTCCATTGTCTACTTGAAGGAAATTGGCTTTGAAAATAGGCCCTTAAGATAAATACCAACAGACAGGCGTAATTAGTGTTTGGGGGTGCTGGCAATAATTGTTCTGTAATCCTGGTCCTCATTTAAATAGCAATAGCCTCTGTGTGTCTGTGTGTGCATGTGCATGTGTGTGTGTGTGTGTGTGTGCACAGACGGTGCCCCCAGTGCAGACAATTAACGATACCAATCTGGACCGACCACCATGTGTGTGTGTGTGTGTGTGTGTGCGGCCACCATGATGGGCCTGCATAGATTTGAAATCTCAGGGCTGAAGGGAAAATTGGACAGCAGACGATTCTTTAGTCTGGCACAGATCTGGCCTTAATAATCGCAGCAATACATACATGCATACATACACAGCAATGATATCAAGGGCGTGTGAAAGTACACACATGCATACACACACTAAGCATATCAAGGATGTGTACTGTACACACATGCATACACACAGTAAGCATATCAAGGACATGTACGAGTACACACATGCATACACACAGTAAGCATATCAAGGACGTGTACGAGTACACACATGCATACACACAGTACGCATATCAAGGACGTGTACGAGTTAAAGCTGACATACTTCTCACTTTTGGTAATGAATCCCTATAGGAAACCACCCAAAGCACTTCACCTACACGGACCACACCATGTAAAGAGAGGGGAACTCAGATAGCCTACACGGACCACACCATGTAAAGAGAGGGGAACTCATATAGCCTACACAAGCAGGGTCCACCTCAGCTGCCTGAGATGTGTGGCTTTGACATGGCCGTGTATGGCATGCATACGTGTCATTTAGCAATGCACTTAATGCAGCACATTTACATAGAACACTGCAAAGGCAACTGCAATGTGACTCTCCTGTGAGTGTGTGTACTTGGCTGTGCGTGTGTGTATGTGAATGTGTGTGTTTATGTGTGTGTGTGTAGGGTGCAATTTGTAAAAAAACAGAGGGCGGTTTTTTTTTTTTTTGTTTTTATCATGAAAAAACAAACAATCAACAGGCCTAATTCTTCTTTAAGTTAACGGTTTTCAAATGAATTCCGCTAATCGTACAATTACACAGTTTGCTCTGATGTCAGACTCCATGTGGCCTTTTTCGGCTTTCCTGTTGGCGCCTCACCTGCAGCGTTTCACGCTCACCACATCTCTGCGGACTTCTGAGCAGGGACCGGACGCTCGACTGGCCCGTTAACAGCGATGAAGAGGAGACTGTTCAGTGTGGACACGTTCATTCTGTTGCGCTCATCAGTGAGGGTGTGATCAGGGGCGGAATGGCAATCGGGAGGATCGGGAGTTTTCCCGGTGGGCCGGCCGATGAGTCTGCGCGGTGCGGGCCGGCTGATGAGTCTGCGCAGTGCGGGCCGGCCCATAGAACTTGTACCGTGGCCGTGAGTCGTACGCGGCCATCGACCTGATAGATGCATTAAGAATTTTCTGCGAAAATCTCCGAGATCTACACTTTAACCTTTTAGAAGTCCAACCAAAATGTATACCACTCGCTCACTGTCAATATGACATTCATGGTTACCCTGCACATTCATCTCTCCCATGCTGATTTTTGTGTAGGCTAGCCTTAATTTTTTATCTTAATTCATTTTTGTCTTATTCAGGCGTTACAGTAGCCTAGAAATCTAGATGCGCCCCTAGTGGTAACAAATTACATTTGCTGCCAGGGCTAGTCTAGCAATTATCCGTTGGCTTGTGAGCTCCAGAAATCGAAACTGAATCAGGCCAATGAAATCGTGTATAGAGTTGTTAGGTGGGCTTAACATAATGATTGATGGCAGAGTTGCAACGGTTTGGCTTGAATTCCCTGCTACTTGAAAACAAATAAGATGGATGTTGCTGTTGGCGAACAGAGTGACACGAGTTAAGCTTTTATTAAGTTGGCAAACGTTTGAACTAGCCAACTAGCTCCGCTGGTGGGAAACGCATGGGACTCATAGCGCTGCCGCTGTCCTATTGCGTGCAGAGGGAATTTGAAAGACAACTGATTATTCCACTCCTCGGACTGAGCACTGCGAACGGTGAGTGTCCAGACCCTACATTTTAATGTGGGTCTGGCTCGTCAGGCTAGCGTTACAGAACTTTCATCACAAATAAAAAAAACGACAATTTAATTTGTTTGTTTGTACTTAAATTAACGTAAGCTTAGGCTAGAATGGAGCAAAGCCTCCTGGGAATTGGGAATGTGTTTCTGGTTTATCCAATGAACTGATTGCAGGTCAAGTCTATTTACAGAAATGTAGGGGGATAAATGAGCGGCCCCTCGTCTAATGGCATGACCCTACAAACGATCAAGTTCGAGGAAAACTACAGGAGTTTTGACAGTCGACGGAATTGCGTGGTTGCTTGCTGTTGCTGTTGCTTGCTGTCTGTAGGCTAGGCCTTTTTTACATTTATACAGGCAACTATTGGAGTGCTATGATACCCAGATATGTCCTTGCATGATGCTTGAAAATTCCATCCACCCACAAAGCTGTTTTTATACTGCACTGTTGCATATCTAGTTCCTTACACATTTATTGAAAGTGCCTGGTTTGTGGTTGATTGGCTTGTTGTATTGCATTAGCACTATATATTTTGTTTGTGCTATTGATGTGTGTGAATGTTGGGGGGGGGGGGGCAGACTTTTCCCGGTGGATTTTAGTGCCCGCCCCTGGGTGTTATTCATGGCAAATCCACGTTCGCTCTCAGTGTGTACAATATATTTATGTGCATGGGGACGTTCGCGAATTCTGAGACTACCGACAGTTCGGGTCAGGTGAAAGTATGTTAGTGCTAGCAGTGTAGGCTATACGAGGAAGATAAAGTTTACATGAAGGTGTGTGCATGTTTGTACTATTCTGTGTGTGTGTGTTTAGAGAGGAGGAGAGAGAACAGGTGTTTGTTCTGCTGCTGTTATGCACACTGGTGTGTGTGTGTGTGTTATGATTTATGGCTTATTGGGGATGCCATGAGGACGTGAGTGAGTGTGTGTGTGTGTGTGTGTGTGTTCTCCAGATGCACATTCTAAGCTCTAGTCAGAGAGGACATACTTAGACGGAGAAACATCTTGTGCTGTGAAAGACCCGAAGAGCAGACAGAGAACTTACACTCAGTACAGAGCAGACCAGAGACTCTTTCTCTCTCCACATCCCTCTCTTTCCATCTCTCTCAGACTATCTTTCTCTTTCTATCTCTCTCTCTCTCTTTCTCTCTCCACATCCATATATATATATATATATATATATGCTCAATGTAATAATATGAACTAAAGTATAGAAATAAAGAATATATAATATGATGATATATGTTTAGCTGCTGCTAGTGCAGGGTCTTTAACGTCTACAAGGATATATTTTAGTTTGGCTTCATTTATTTGCTCTGTTATCTCTGGGCAAATATTGCTGACTTTTGTATTAAATTCACATTTAAATGTTCAGCCTCCTTCCTTGTGTGTGTGTGTGTGTGTGTGTGTGTCTGTGTGTCTGTCTACTGTCCTGTGACCTCGTCTAGTCTCTCCATCCCTCCTTCCTGTTGTGTGAATCATAGCCACCAGATGCCCAAACAATCTCAGCCTGTGTTTTGCCCATGACTCTGTGTGTGTGTGTGTGTGTGTGTGTGTGTGCTTTGCCCATGACTTAGAGGAAATAGTTATCAGTGATCTATACTCTGGGTATTGCCATAGAAGTTTTCCATCAGCAGTCAAAGTTACAAAGTGCAAAGGGCGAAAGAACTATAAGTTTTATTGGCTGACATTTTATACTGACCTCTTCACAAGAGTATTCCTCAAAGATGCATACATTAAAGTTGGATGAAATGTTAAATTATGCTTCCAGCATACATTAAAAATAAACAATATAAACATTCAATATATATGTGAATGTGCATCAAGGAATGAAAGGACTAACAGAAAGAGAAAGAGAATTCATATATGATGTATACAGTGCACTAGTGCATATACTGTAGGTCGCAAGGGGGGTAATACGCATGGAGAAATGGACAAAGGGTCAAAGTTCAGGAAAAGAAAAAAACAGCTGGAAGATTCTTTAGTAGTCGTCTCTGGAATGCAGTAGCCAGAAGAGGTTGTGGGTTTGATTGCGGGGAGATGCTGCTGGGACATGGCCCTTGTAATCATTGATCTATTCACGTAAGTGGCTTTGGATGAGCCAAATAACTTTAAAAAATAAATGGACAAAACAATAAGTCAGAAATAAACACTTGGCAACACTGCACTCGGACAGTCTGTCCACAGAGACTTAACAGAGCATATTGTTAATATTCCGTATGTTCCATATGTTCCGTTTGTTAAGGTTCAGTATGTAAACATGTTGTTGAACAATTACTGAACATCACCTTAATCATATCCAGCCCCTAAACGTAACCTTAATCATACATTGAAGCTAACAGAGTGTCAACAGATAGTTTGTTGATAATCTTGGCATCGGTAAGTAAAGTGTGACCGATATATTCAGCTGTGGAAGAATATCAAAGATCATCTTGGTGTCACTCACAGTTGTGCTGTCACTCAAGATAATCATACGCACAGGGGTGGAGTGGCATTCATATAGATGTTCCCTCAACTAGTCAATTTTATATTTTACCACCTCACCTTTACACAAACCATATACACAAGGACGCACACACACACACACACACACACAGCTGTGCCGCTGGAACACGAATCTTCTCCTTCTGATGAGAAGAAATAAAACACGTGAGCTTAGAGAACAAGGCAAGAAAGAAAGAAAGAAAGGAAAGAATGAGAAGAAAGAAAACAGAGAGCCCCAGTGCCCACGACTATCCCCCAGTGCCCACGACTATCCCACAGTGCCCACGACTATCCCACAGTGCCCATGACTATCCCACAGTGCCCACGACTATCCCCCAGTGCCCACGACTATCCCACAGTGCCCATGACTATCCCCCAGTGCCCATGACTATCCAACAGTGCCCATGACTATCCCCCAGTGCCCACGACTATCCCCCAGTGCCCATGACTATCCCACAGTGCCCACGACTATCCCACAGTGCCCATGACTATCCCACAGTGCCCATGACTATCCCACAGTGCCCATGGCTAGCCCACGACTATCCCCCAGTGCCCATGACTGTCCCCCAGTGCCCACGACTATCCCACAGTGCCCATGACTATCCCCCAGTGCCCACGACTATCTCCCAGTGCCCATGACTATCCCACAGTTCAGTTCAGATCAGAACCCTCTCCTCCTGCACTCCAGTGCCCATGACTATCCCACAGTGCCCATGACTATCCCACAGTGCCCATGACTATCCCCCAGTGCCCACGACTATCCCACAGTGCCCATGACTATCCCCCAGTGCCCATGACTATCCCACAGTTCAGTTCAGATCAGAACCCTCTCCTCCTGCACTCCAGTGCCCATGACTATCCCACAGTGCCCATGACTCCTATCCCCCAGTGCCCATGACTATCCCCCAGTGCCCACGACTATCCCACAGTGCCCATGACCCCCCAGTGCCCATCCCACAGTTCAGTTCAGATCAGAACCTCCCACTCCAGTGCCCATGACTATCCCACAGTGCCCATGACTATCCCACAGTGCCCACGACTATCCCCCAGTGCCCACGACTATCCCACAGTGCCCATGACTATCCCACAGTTCAGTTCAGATCAGAACCCTCTCCTCCTGCACTCCAGTGCCCATGACTATCCCACAGTGCCCATGACTATCCCACAGTGCCCATGACTATCCCCCAGTGCCCATGACTATCCCACAGTTCAGATCAGATCAGAACCCTCTCCTCCTGCACCCCAGTGCCCATGACTATCCCACAGTTCAGTTCAGATCAGAACCCTCTCCTCCTGCACTCCAGTGCCCATGACTATCCCACAGTGCCCATGACTATCCCACAGTTCAGTTCAGTTCAGATCAGAACCCTCTCCTCCTGCACTCCAGTGCCCATGACTATCCCACAGTTCAGTTCAGTTCAGATCAGAACCCTCTCCTCCTGCACTCCAGTGCCCATGACTATCCCACAGTTCAGTTCAGATCAGAACCCTCTCCTCCTGCACTCCAGTGCCCATGACTATCCCACAGTGCCCATGACTATCCCACAGTTCAGTTCAGATCAGATCAGATCAGAACCCTCTCCTCCTGCACCCCAGTGCCCATGACTATCCCACAGTTCAGTTCAGATCAGATCAGATCAGAACCCTCTCCTCCTGCACTCCAGTGCCCATGACTATCCCACAGTGCCCATGACTATCCCACAGTTCAGTTCAGATCAGATCAGAACCCTCTCCTCCTGCACCCCAGTGCCCATGACTATCCCACAGATCAGTTCAGATCAGATCAGAACCCTCTCCTCCTGCACTCCAGTGGGAGAAAACCGCCCCACCCCCGCTGCCCCGACCCCCTACTGCCCCAACCCCCTACTGCCCCCGACCCACGCACTCATCTCCACCTCTGGGTGTCCAACTCCCAGGATTACAAGTGAAAAAGGGTTCCCCTCTCCTGTGCAAGTACTCTCTGAACTACCGCTTCTGAACTACAGTCTGCATCTGTTTGAGGGTGGGGAGGAGTGACAAAGTCTAAAGTGTCATGGGTCTGTGTACGCAAGTTCTTTCTTTACCGGTGTCGTTAAAGGTGTGAAAGCGGTAAGAGAAAATTCACCCGGCGGTTTTGTGTAGACGTACCCTTAGATGCAGCTTCCATCTCACTCTCTAGTTGATGCTAGCAGCAGACACTCCACTCTTCAATTAGTCATTTTGCTCAATTACTACTTGTCTGTTTTATTTAGGTTCTCTTCTGTTACTCATCAAACTAAATTCAAGCCCCTATCCCCAGCTGCAGTTCTTGGGTTGGAATGCAGTCTCGTCTGGTTTTTAAATGAACACACACACACACACACACACACATATATATATATACACATACAAACACACACACACACACACACACACACACACAGGATGGGAAAGCCTTAAAAACCTACGCTAGAGAATTCATCAAGTAAATAATGCAGCAGTCAGTGGGACAGATGGCAAAGTGTGAGAACTGGTAAGTGAATAATGAATAGAGTGGCACTCGTCTACGCACAGACATGTCCTGATTCTGCAGAATAGTATCACAAAAGTTTAAATACATATGGACAGATGTTTTGATTAGTGTAGCTATTGATTGAAACACAGTGGTGCTTGAACTTAAAAAGAGAACATTTTATAAACTATTGTCTTGCTATGCAGTCACAAGACTATGGCACCAGATTTTAATCAACAGTTTGAACTATAACTTTGGTGATTGATAAGTGAATTGTATGTCAGTCAGGACAATTTGATAGTTTAGATAGTTTATTACTATTTGTATAATGTTTCATTGGGCAGTATGGCTCTGTTCTGCTCTGTTCTGTCCCTTCCATGTGCAAACATGTAAAGTCTAAGGCAGAGGAAGCAGCTAGATAAACCCCCATAGGGTGCAAAAAAGACCAGGCATCAGTGACAACCATGCAAAAGCAGTCAATCTTTTACATTTAGTTTTCTACATTTATTTATTTAGCAGAAAGTGACTTGCCTAGATTGCCACGGTCGCATTGTGTAACTGCATGCTGGTGGGCTTTTTTTCTGACGGTCTACGATGTGTATTATGGTGTATACATTGAAGCATAGACGTAATTTGATTGGCTGGTGCCTTGCATGGTGTTACAGTAAGCCCCCAACGTCGTCTTCCAGGCAGCACTGCATGGAAGGCACTAGGGTTAGGCAAGGGTTAAGGTTAGTGTTAGGTGCCTTGAAGTTGACGGTGGGGGCTTAAAACACCATCAAGCGCCTCTCGTTGCTGTCCGTTGGTGCAGCGCAAGTTGAACATTTCTCAAGTTTTTTATGGAGGCGACATGAGCAAAGCAACGCAATAGAACCACAATTCACTTGGGCAACAGTCTCAAGCACTGCATTCAATTGTGAGAAAAAGGCTTTGCAACCCCAAACTCACATTTAAGGGATGTGCGTGTCCAGAAAACTCCAGTGGTTGAAGGGTTGACAGACAACAAATAGCTCTCGAGTTTTAAGTGATAAAGGTGCAGGTTTATTTACAGTGCGCAGGTACAATATATGAAATAACAAACAAGCAAAAATATGTCGCCTCGGTCACTGTGTGTATGTGTGTGTGTGTTAGTGTTAATTTTGTCACCTATTTTTAATTTAGTCTTAGTCTTAGTCTTGTGACAAAATGTCCTTTTTAGTCTTTGTCATATTTAGTCATTCAAATATCATTTTTGTTAGTCAAGTTTTAGTCGACTAAAAGTCTCGTCATTTTAGTCTAGTTTTAGTCAAAAGAAAACTAAAGGTATCTTAGTCTTAGTCAGTTTTAGTCAACACATTTTAGTCTTTTTTTTTTTTTTAAATTATTTCTGATTACCATTTGAGTCAAATAGTGTTTCACACATCTCAATTTTCCAACAATATTGTGTGTCCACAGGGCTACTCGTCTGTTATAATTACTCATTCTGATTTTTTGTCAGTATGTTTACATGTGCAGGTAAGTCGAGCTACAGTTATAGCTCGGCTGGGATTTGACCATAGACAGTAAAAGATTTGATGGGACCACCGTCATATTCGTAGACCAGTGTTTCTCAAAGTGTGGTCCGGGGATCACTGGTGGTCCGCAAGCTATCCCAAGTAGTCCGCGAGCAGACGTGGTAAAATATAATATAGATGAGTTGTTTGCAATATTGAACCAACTTGTATGTAAAAACAGTTCTACAACACTGTCTATGTAAGATATGCCAGTTTAAATCATACAGTATGAATCCACACAATAAGCAAAGTGCAAAGACAGTAAGCAAGGTGGTTCAGTGAGTAGGCCTATTGTGTAGACTAATTATAGGCTACTGTTGAAGTAGGTCTAATCTTTTGTTAGTTAAGTGGTCCTGAAACTGAAAAAGTTTGAGAAACACTGTCATAGGCCAAAGTATTAATGTTTTACTCCTCGCTAGATGGCGATATGCTTAAACACAACACATTCCCCAAACAGACTCTCCATCTTAGCCATAGCTAACGTGCTAGCGAACTTTCCATATTAGCTTACTTGCTAGCAAACTTTGCATCATCAGTCTAACTAGTTAAATAGTTGACATTACATGATGAACATTTTCGTATGGACATTCTGGGGGATGTTAATTTGTATGAGAGAAGCTTCAACTTCTGGGTATGTAGCATTGTGGCATAAAGCTTAGGTAGTTAGCTTGCTAACTCTGGCAGAAATCTCCATTGTTCTTGTTCTATGTAGTTTCGTGTTGCAGCCACAGGGTTGCAGCAACATAACTTAGACTAGCCTACAGGAAAGCTGTTGCGTATGAACTCATTCGGAATATTTTGAAAACATAACAGCTAGATATTCTGTCTTCTCATTTTGTAGACGAAAATGAAGAGAGATTTTATCTTAGTTTTTATTTCATGCAAAACATTTTAGTCTCGTCTTTTTTCGTCAACAATAATGCATCTTAAGATAGTCTTAGTCAGTGTTTTAGGACATTACTGCCGTCTCGTCATCGCCTCGTCTTAGTCATGAAAAAAAAGGTTGTTGACGAAGATATTTCCTCTCGTCTCGTCTGACGAAATTAACACTAGTGTGTGTGTGTGCGTGCGGCATGTGTGTGTGTGTTTTTGTGTGAGAAACCCAAATCAATCCTCCTGTGTGGGTGTGTATTGTGTGGATGGTGTGGCTGGAGTGTGCAGCTAGGCTGTTAGACTCCATTTCCCAGAGGCCCTCACTGCGTGACTTTCCTGATGTCGTCCTCCTGCTGATTCCCTTCCAACTGCTGAGCCCACCACATAAAAGCAGTCGGGGTCAGTGGGGTTCTGTTTACAGTCGCTCCAGCCTGGCCTTGACCTCCAGCAGCTATCCCGTGAGACCGCAGCCTGTCTCCGCTGTTCGGCTCCGCCGCTGATGAAAAGAGAGGCCTCGGCGAGCGAGGCGAGGCCGAGACAACTCGGAGACCTTCTCCAAAGCCCCGAGTGCTCATCAGGGGCATGAGAACGAGAACGATCCGAAAAAGAGAGAGAGAGAGAGCTTTCGAGGGGCTGCTTTAGAAGGCTACAAACAAGGTCCTAAACTGCTACCGTGTCCATGTTTGTGTTTGTGTGTTTGCGTGTGTGTGTGTGTGTGTGTGTGTGTGTGTGTGTGTGTGTTTTGCGTGTGTGTGTGTGTGTGTGGAGCTGTGGCGTCAGCAGTGCGGACCATCACATTTCAGATGTACTGCTCTCTGGGTCTGGGGAAATGTGCAGTGATTACTCAGAGTTATTGATTTACACTGAGAGCATTCCTTTTATTAGTGTGTGTTGTTCTGTTTCTCTTATTATTATAAGAAGTTCAGTGAAGGCAAAGTCTGAGAAATTACGAGAGTGCTTCAATCAGCCTGGAGAAACTGACTTCCCTGTAGCAAAAACAAAGGAGCCTACTGTGGAGCAGGAATAAACACTAGATAGTCACATCCTGCTAAATTACTGTAATTACTGTAAAACAACACAGTTATTTAGACATATGCTAGTCTAGCTCCTACAGCACACATGCAGACATATCTAAGAAAATATTGCAGCAATTGAGAGTGGTTCTTTTTTTTTAATTAAATTTTAGTTGCATTCCTCAGTTTTACAGTAGCTATTAAATTGGCTGCTTCATACTGCTGAGATGACCCCCTGATCTGCCATATATGCACCAGAGCTACAGTACATGTTGCATCTGTGTGTGTGTGCAGATGTATGTAGGTGTGTGTGTGTGTGTGTATGTATGTCTCTGTGTGTAGATAGATAGATACTTTATTGATCCCCAGGGGAAATTCAAGGTCTCAGCAGCATACAGACAACACAAACACATTATTTAACAGCAGAAAGAGTAATTAAAGTATATAATATAAAAACACAACTAAGCAATAAGGACAGTAGAAGGTAAAGAATATTAGCCTAGAAATCTAGACGCACCATAGCGGCGGCAAATTAATTTGCTCAGCCTGTACGTCTAGTATCAAACCATAGGGATTTCTATTGGCTGACACCGTGGACCTCATCCAATCACAGTGCTCTATTTTGTTAGAGAGTCTTAAGGCGGGCTTAACAGGATAACGACAGTCCTGCGACGGTGAACAACAAGGAAGGTGGCTATGGCGAACGAAGAGCGGTTGTTTGAATGGGGCGTTGGCGTCAACTTTGGAGAAGTTGGACTTGTGCTTTTCTTTGAAAGTTGAGCAACACAATGCACTTAAGTCATTCCTTTTGAAGAAGGATGTATTTGCCGCTTTGCCGAATCGGATACGGATATGGTCGAAGCGCTGGCCTATTGCATGCCTGAGCAGTTTGAAAGACAATTCTCTGCCCGCCCCTTGGATTAAGCGAGGTGAATGGTTCGATGCCAGACTATACATTTCAATGATATAGGATGGCCTGCCAGGCTAAAAGAATATGCTAAATATACTAAAATACAAATTATACTAACACTTAATCTAAATCAATTCTAAAAATGCATATGTGCTAATGTGCTAATATAGCACGCAAACAGTGAGGCATAAAGACAGTGGTAAAAGTGGCTAGTGGACAGACAGTATCCAAACATGGAGGGGGTGAAGAGGCAGACAGACTATGCAGAGAAGTCTATCTCTCCTCTTCCCTTAAGTGAGGCATTGGACAGTTCAATGGCCCTAGGGACAAATGACTTTCTCAGTCTGTCAGTTGTGCAAGGCAGTGAGCGAAGTCTCCAGCTGATCAGGCTCTTCTGCTTAACAATAAGCAGTGCTGTGGAGAAGTTGACACTCATTTTCCAAGATGTTGATCAGTTTGTTCAGGGTCCTTTTGTCAGATAGTGAAGTGATGCACTCCAGTTCAGCTCCCACTACAGAGCCTGCTTTCCTTACCAGTCTGTCAATTCGCCCCGCATCCTTCTTCCTTGTGCTTCCTCCCCAACATACTACTGCATAGAAGAGGATGCTGGCAACAACAGACTGGTAGAACATCCTGAGGAGCTTGCTGCACACATTGAAGGACCGCAGCCTCCTCAGGAAGTACAGCCTGCTCTGTCCTTTCTTGTAGAGTGCATCAGTGTTGGCTGACCAGTCCAGTTTATTGTCCAGGTGGAGATCCAGATACTTGTAGGTGCTAACCACCTCCACATTGACCCCATCAATGTGGACTGGTAGCAGAGTGGGCTTAGACCTCCGCGGAAATCCACCACCATCTCCCTTGGTCTTTGAAGTGTTAAATTGAAGATGATTGAGTTTGCACCATTGCACAAAGTCCTCCACCAGGCTCCTGTACTCCTCCTCCTGCCCGTTCCTGATACACCCCACAATTGCATGTGGCATGACTCGGTGTTGTAGCAGAAGTCAGATGTGTACAGGGTGAACAGGACTGGAGAAAGCACAGTTCCCTGTGGCGCTCAGGTGCTGCAGATCACAGTGTCAGAGAGACAGTTCTTCAGTCTGACGAACTGTGGTCGCTCGGTCAGGTAATCTGTAATCCAGGTTACCAGGTGAGTGTCCACACCCATCTGCAGGAGCTTGTCTCCCAACCTAGGGGCTGGATGGTGTTAAAAGCACTTGAGAAATCAAAGAACATGATTCTCACAGCACTTTTCCCCTTGTCTAGGTGGGAATGTGTCCTGTGTAGAAGATAAGTGATGGCATCGTCCACGCCCACTTTCTCCTGGTATGCAAACTGTAACGGGTCTAGTGCATGGCGTACCTGGGGTCTGAGCATACCTAAGACCAATTGCTCCATTGTCTTCATCACATGTGATGTAAAAGCGACAGGTCTGTAGTCATTAATCTCACTAGGGTGTGGCTTCTTAGGGACAGGGGTAAGACATGATGTCTTCCACAGTGTTGGAACTTGTCCAAGGCGTAAGCTCAAATTGAAGATGTGCTTCAGTGGCTCCCCCAGTTCAGCAGCACAGGCCTTGAGTAGCCTTGGACACAGTCTGTCAGGCCCCGCTGCTTTATTTCTGTGCAATCTCTTTAGTTGGACTGTCACTTGATCTGTTGTAATGGTGAGGGGTATAAGGGGAGGGGAGGGGTGCATCTGGGATCTGTGTGTCTGATGGCTGTTGACTGAGGTCGTTGTCACCTCATTGTTCGTGATCGCCATGTGGGGGAGGGGTGCAAAATCCAGTGATGGTGGGGGCACGATAGCCTGTGATGATGGAGGTGAGTGTTGCGCTGGTATTGAGGGGGTGTGGGGGTGGGGGATGGTGGACAGACCACCGCCATTGGAGCTGGAGCAGGGCAGTCAAACCTGTTGTAGAAGTGGTTCAACTGGTTCGCCCTGTCCAGGTCCCCCTCCACAGAGCTGCTGTTCTTCTTCAGGCCAGTGATAACCTTCATGCAGTCCCATGTCTCCTTCAAGTTGTTTTCCTGCAGCTTCTGTTCCACCTTTTTCTGTAATCCTCCTCAGCTTCCTTCAGGTTGAATTTGAGTTCCCCTTGCACGTGCCTCAGCTCTGCCATGTCCCCTCTCTGAACATGCATCTTTTTTCCTGTTAAGAAGGGTCTTGACATTGCTGGTTATCAAGGCTTGTTGTTGGGAAAGCAGCGTGCAGTTCTGGTGGGAACAACAATGTCCATGCAGAAGTTCAGGTAGTCAGTTGTGCACTGTGTGACCTCCTCTAAGTCCTCTCCATTCTGTAACACACTCCAGTCAGTACACTCAAAGCAGTCTCTCAGAGCCTCATCCACTTCGGGTGTCCACTTCCTGAAGGTGCGTGTGGCAACTGGTAGCCTCTGTACTTTGGGCTTGTACATTGGCTGGAGATGAATGAGGTTGTGGTCTGACTTTCCCAGTGGGGGGAGGGGGTTTGCACTGTATGCATCCCTCACGTTTGCATACATGAGGTCTATTGTCCTGTTTTTCCTTGTAGGGCAGTCAACATACTGGTAAAAATGTGTTAGTGTGGAATCCAGTGTTATGTGATTGAAGTTGCCAGAGATCACAAAAAAGGCGTCAGTGTGTTGGGTTTGAAGCCTTGCGATTGTGGAGTGGATGACGTCACACGCTGTATCCGGGAGAGCTCGAGGTGGAACGTAAACACAGACAGCAATTGCGTGCGAGAACTCCCTCGGCATGTAGTACGGACAGAGACTAACCGCTAATAACTCCACATCCTTACAACATACAGTCTCCTTTACTGTTACATGTCCGGGATTGCACCATCTATTGTTAATGTACAGCACCAGTTCGCCTCCCTTCTTTTTGCCAGAAAGTTTACAGTCTCTGTCCAAACGAGCTACACTGAAGCCAGGCAGCTCAACGTTAGAAGTGGGGATATGGCTTGTTAGCCACGTCTCCGTAAAGCATAACAAACTACATTCCCTGTACAACTTCTGGTTTCTTACCAGGGCATCCAGTTCGTCAGTCTTAGTAGCCAGTGAGTTCACGTTTCCCATCTGTCGATGGAACTGAGGGCTTGTATCTCCACTTCTTCTCCCGACGCCTCGTCTTCACTTTTACTCCCACTCTGCAACCCCGAAAGCACCACAGTTCCTCTGGAATGTTGTCGCGAACACAGCCAGCATTCCAGCCAGCTGTGTGACCTGTAGTTTATATCTGTTTTATAATGACCATGTCATTGGCCTGTAGTTTATATCTGTTTTATAATGACCATGCCATTGGCCTGTAGTTTATATCTCTTTTCTAATGGCCATGCCATTGGCCTGTAGTTTAAATCTGTTTTGTAATGACCATGCCATTGGCCTGTAGTTTGTATCTATATTCTAATTACCATGCCATTGGCCTGTAGTTTGAATGGCATTCGAGTCTGTTTTCTAATGGCCATGCCATTGCAAGTTTTTGTTGCTTGTGTAACTTTAACTTTAACTTTAACTTTGTCACTTACAGCAAACATGACCTTACGATCCGCTAGCTGTCTGTGTCCTGAATACACTGTAAAAAAACGCGATCTCTGTGGAAAGCCCAGGCTCCAAAAACGGCAACAAAAACAACCTGGGCAAACCTAGCCCATGAAAACATAACAAACTGTTCCAGCAAATCACAGACAAGATGCTCCTTTAGGAGAGTTTCAATTGCATGGGAGTGAGGGGGAGGAAGTAGCGAGCTAGCTCTCAGTTTTGTTTGAATGTCAACAGAAGTGATGTTACCCAGCATCGCTTAGAGCACCTTTAACTTTATCTGCCTAACAAGTGGTTTCTGTGTGTGTACGTTTCACACAGTAAAATTAGAGGCGTACAAATACAATTGGTTGAACTTTATATGTGCGTAAAGCACTGGCAGGGTAAATTGCTATATTAATTCTAATGTAATTCTATCTATACAGTAACAATAGATGGGTGATAGACTGGTGACTGAAATAAGCTTGAAAAATGTTTCTGGTGTAAAGCAGAGAGTGTATAGTGTGTATAGCATTCAACACCAAACTGCAGTGATGGCCACACCATTTATTTCTACACATAGTGAGTTGTATATGTTACTGTGATGGTGTGGTGGGGTTGTTACTTGGCTGCAGGAGGGAGTTGGGCCTGATTGGTTCAGCTGCAGGAGGGAGTTGGGCCTGATTGGTTCAGCTGCAAGAGGGAGTTGGACCTGATTGGTTCAGCTGCACGAGGGAGTTGGGCTTGATTGGTTCAGCTGCATGATGGGGTATTCCTCAGATGACCTCACTGGTTCCGGAACACTGGAACCAGTCCCGCTGACCCCTCTTTTGCTGTTGGCCAACAGATTACATTACATTACATTACATTACGTTACATTTGGCTGACGCTTTTTTAGCCAAAGCGACTAACAACATGGTAAACAGTTTAAGTTTTAGAGCAATTCTCAACAATTTTAGAACAATTTAAAAAACATTAGAGTACAGTAAAAATAAGTGCATCAGTGAGTGCTGTTTTTAACAGTTACGTGTCAGTTTAAGACGGCTGCTGAGTGCTAGGATCAGCAAGACTTGTTGTAAGTGTTGCTGTGAGAGGAGATGTTCTCTAAAGAGCTGTATGAGGAACGAAGCAGTGATGCGGCGGACGCAGTGAGAAAGGACGGAACGACATGAAGGGCGAGACAGGACGGAACCACATGAAGGACGCAGCGAGACAGGACGGAACCACATGAAGGACGCAGCGAGGACACACATAGAAAGGCATTAGCGAGAAGGGCGCAGCAAGAATGTGGCGAGGAGAAAAACGCACTGAGAAGGACACAGCGAGGACGCAGCGACAAGATGTCCGCAGCTGGGAGGGTCTACTGGGGAGCAGCGGGTGCTGGAGCAGGTGGTGGACATGCTCTCGGACTGGGTGAAATGCCCTCAACGCGCTGACCTGAGGGCTGGAGATGACCTCCATCCTAGAGGAGCCAAGCACTTCCACTCACACAGTGTCAGCTCCCCATATAAGAGTGACCGCCACAGTTATACTGTAGGTTTCTTAATTTGTCTGCACACTGTCTGTCTATCTATCTGTCTATCTATCTATCTATCTATCTATCTATATATATATATATATATATATATATATATATATATATATATATATATATATATATATATATATATATATAAATATATCTATCTGTCTATCTGTCTATCTATCTATCTGGCAGCCGTGGCCTACTGGTTAGCGCTTCGGACTTGTAACCGTGTAAGGGTTGCCGGTTCGAACCCCGACCAGTAGACACGGCTGAAGTGCCCTTGAGCAAGGCACCTAACCCCTCACTGCTCACCGAGCGCCGCTGTTGTTGCAGGCAGCTCACTGCGCCGGGATTAGTGTGTGCTTCAGTTCACTGTGTGCTGTGTGTGTTTCACTAATTCACGGATTGGGATAAATGCAGAGACCAAATTTCCCTCACGGGATCAAAAGAGTATCTATACTTATACTTACTACTTATACTTATCTAAATATTTATCCCTCTGTCTGTCTGTCTGCCTGCCTGCCTGTCTGTCTGTATGTCTGTCTGTCTATCTTTCTATCTGTCTATCTATCTACAGTTCTGTGCTATGGCTGATTGTACTGCTCAGCTGGGAGTCATTTGCAGTGCTGTTGTCCTACTATAAACAAACCTGCTGATGAAACTAGTTTTATTTTAAAAGACTGCTCAGTGTGTGATCATTATGTGTGTGTGTGTGTGCGTGTGTTTGTGGTTGTTTGTGTGTGTGTGTCTGTGTGTTTACTGTATGTGTGCATCTGTGTGTGTGTGTGTGTGTGCGCTTTTTTTGTGAACTTGTGACACCTTTTAGCACCTCTGAAAAGGCTGAGCTCCCGCTGTGAATGTGTGTGCTGTGCTCTTCTGATTCTCCCCTACCGTGTATGTCTGTGTGTGTAGGTGTGTGTGTGTGTGTGTGTGTGTGTGTGTGTGTGTGTGTGTGTGTGTGTGTATGTGTGTGTGTGTGTGTGTGCATGTGTGTGTGTTTGCACCTCGTTCTCGGTGACCTCCTGCAGTGAGAGCTTTATTCTCCTGTGGTGGCAGGCTTCACACCTGCAGTAGGTCCCACCAAAGCCGCATGACTGGACATAACCAGGGTGTTTGTGTACTATAATGATGTATGTTAACTGACTGTTTTTATATACATGTTCATATCATAGCACACACACACACATATACATATATGCTTCTATGTGTTTGTGTGTGCGTGTGTGTGCGTGTGTGTATGTCTGTGTGTGTGTGTAGACCCATCCCAGACTCCTCCACTCTTAGCAGGCCTGTGCGTATGTGTGTGTGTGTGTGTGTCTTGCAGACTTAATCTGCTCATAATGACAGCACTAACGTCTCCAAACACAGACCCACCTGAGGGGCAGTGGTGTTTAACGAGTGGCACTTACGAGTCACTGTCAATTAACCCCCACGGGACACGCATGGAAGATGACAGGAGGTGTTTCTCTCTCTCTCCACACACACACACACACACACACACACACACACACACACACACACACACACACACACATAATTAACCCCCATGGGAGACGCATGGGACATGATAGGAGGTGTCACATTCAGGTGGACACCAGCTGAGATGAGAGCAGAGCCTAAAAAAGATTCACTAATTCACACCCTCACCTCATTCCTTACACACACACAGACACACACACCCTAAACTCACTCCTCACACAAACACACACACGCACACATACACCTTCCCCTCACTCCTCACTCTCACAAATACACACACCACACGCTCACCTTATTCCTTACACACACACACACACACACTCACACCCTAAACTCACTCCACACACACATACACACACTCACCTCACACACACACGTGCACACACACACACACACACACACATAGTTTTTGTGTTATTCTTAGTCCTTTTTTTCAGATTACAAGTCGGCTGATACCGTAACGCACCAAGTTAACATTATTCCATTGGGCTGAAGAGCTTGTCATAACTAGCTTACCTTGGGCCTCTGAAATCCTTCATCCATCCGTGAACAACGCTGCACTTCCGATGTCAGGTCAGAAAGATTGTTCAGGGCAGTGGGCCTACTCTGCGAGAGATCTGCCGCTGCCACAACCACCAAACTGCGGCTGACCTGTGAGCTGCTATGCTAACGTTAGCATTTAATGTTTGGTGCCTGGAGTTTGGATTGAGTAAGGAACTCTGATAACAACGTCACAAACTATGAAACAACAAACTGTCACTGTCAAAACCCACCGATCTGCTGATCAGCAAAATCACCCGTCATGACTTCAGACTGTTCTGTGCTTCCAGTGCTCTCCAGACTGCCAGTAAATCCTCCGAGTTGGTCAGTTATCAAGACACAGCTGTCATCATTGCCTTTGGACATGTTTCAGCTGGTTAGATGCAACCAATTGGACTATTAATATGAAATTTTATTTTTAAATGTATTTTCTTTTTTACTTTTTATTATTTGTTAATTTATTTGTTAATTTGTTTGTTGTCTGTCTTGTATGTCTTGGTGTGACGGGTATGCTGGCAACTACGCCGCTCCGTCCAGCATCTTTTGTCTTGTGTGTGAAGCGCTTTGGGTTGCACTCTATGCATACTAATATATAAATAAAAGTGAAATACACATAAACACCCATACACACACACACACACACACACACACACACATACACACACTCTATGCATAATAATATATAAATAAAAGTGACTTGACTTGACTGTAATACTTTCCTCATAATAAATGCAGGTTCTCTCATCTAACCATGCTCATTCTGTTCCAGAGAAAACAGAACCTGGTTCTTTCACTCTCTCTCATTCTGCTCCAGAGAAAACAGAACCTGGTTCTTTCACTCTCTCTCTCTCTCATTCGTCTCCAGAGAAAACAGAACCTGGTTCTTTCACTCTCTTATTCTGCTCCAGAGAAAACAGAACCTGGTTCTTTCACTCTCTCTCATTCTGCTCCAGAGAAAACAGAACCGGGTTCTCTGACCTTGTCTAATTCTCTTCCAGAAAGACTGATTACTCCTGAAGAGTGGAGGAGTAATCAGGACCATGTTATTGGGACACAGAGTGGGTTGAAAACAACTCCTGATTGGGTGAAGGAAGGGAAGAATGACGGAGTAATTTCCTCTTAGGTAAATAAAACAGGTTGTCATGGGGATGGATGAATGAATAGTGGTAGTCATGGCAATGAGGGAATACACATGGGAGTTGTGGACAGGAAAGAATCCACAATAATCAGTCAGATCCCAACTGATTGCAAGGGCTCTTATCTGGACCAGGTGTGTGTGTGAGAGTGTGTGTGTACATATGTCTATATATTTCCATATGTTTGTGTGTGTGTGTGTGTGTGTACATATGTGTATGTATGTCCATATGTTTGTGCGTGTGTGTGTGTGCGTGTGTATGTTTGAGGAAATAAGAAAAATTAGTGTTATTAGAGAACAGGGGCTCTTTAAAGAGAATCAAGAGCAGAAGTAAAAGGAAAGGCCCAGAGAAGCTTTACCGTCATACAGTAGGGTGCACTCTCCTCTCCTCTCATCTCCTCTCCCCTCCTCCCCTCTCCTCTCCTCTTCTCCCCTCCCCTCCCCTCCTCTCCTTTCCTCTCCTCTTCTCTCCTCTTCTCTCTTCTTCTCTCCTATCTTGTCCTCTCCTCTCCTCTCTTGTCCTCTCCTCTCTCACTTTCTCTATCTCTCAGAGAAGCTTTCCCATAATAGAATGCACTCTCCTCTCCTCTCCTCTCTCCTCTCTCACACTGATTATTTTGTTTCTTCTATAACGTTTTCTTTTCTCTTCTATCCTCCTAGTTTTCTCTCTCTGATAAACTGGTTGTCATTCCTTGTACTTTAATAAGCAGCATCCTAGTTCAGTCTCTCTCTCTCTATCTCTTTATCTCCCTCTCTCTCTCTCTCTCTCTCTCTCTTTATCTCTTCTCTCTCTCTATCTCTTTATCTCCCTTTCTCTCTCTCTCTCTCTCTCTCTCTCTTTATCTCTCTCTCTCTCTCTCTCTCTCTCTTTCTCCTTCTCTTTTCCCCTCTCCACCTCTTTTTCTGTTTGCATACATTTGTCTGTGAACTTGTCATTTGCTTTCCCTTTCCAGGCTGTTCTGTAATGCAGTAGCTTGGACCAAAACCTCCCCTGCTGAGTGTGTGTGTGTTTGTGTGTGTGTGTGTGTGTGTGTGTGTGTGTTTGTGTGTGTGTGTGTGTGTGTGTGCATCTGTTTCGGTGTGTGTGTGTGTGTGTGTGTGTGTGCATCTTTTTCAGTTTGTGTGTGTGTGTGTGCGCGCATCTGTTTCTCTCTGTACTGTGTGTGTATGCATCTGTATCTTTGTGTGAGTGTGTGTGTGTGTGTGTGCATCTGTTTCTCTCTCTCTCTCTCCCTGTGTGTGATGTATATGTGACCTTTGA
>NC_063208.1:4287673-4297673 GCF_017589495.1 Alosa alosa
GTGGCCATCTCTCAATCCTGCTCCAAAAACTCCCTCCGACTCATTTCCCTCCTCTCCACAAGAAAGAATTGTCAACAAAGACGCTGAAAAAAAAATGGAAAATATCGCATGAGGTCTGGAGGCAGAGTTAAGGACATGGCAGTTGCTATCCATGGTGCTGAAATGAAATGCTATCCATGGTTGCTGAAATGAAATGCTAGCCATGTTGCTGAAATGAAATGCTATCCATGGTGCTGAAATTAAATGCTATCCATGTTGCTGAAATGCAATGCTATCCATGTTGCTGAAATGAAACGCTATCCATGGTGCTGCTGAAATGTATCTCAGTCTTTCCTGTTGACTCTGATACACTTATACGATCTTATTTCATTTGAAGTTGAAGAAGGCAGAACAGAGTCGGTGGTTAGACCCAGGATGATAGCACAGCCGATGTGTTAAATGTACAATGCTGCAGAAAGTATCTCCGGTTCAAACTCTACGCCTAGCCTCTAGCCCAGGGGTGGCCAACCAGTTATGAAAATGCCTCCTCCCCTCTCCTCTGTCTCCTCACACACACACACACACACACACACACACACACACACACACACACACACACACACACACACACACACACAGACACACACACACACACACATAAACAGCTTTCCAAATTATGTATTTCTCTCCTTTTGTTTCTAAGCCTCCAAATTAATCAAAACCAGAAACATCAAACAGCCTTCAGCCTTTTCAATTCCATATTTTATGCATTTTTTTTAATTAAACGCCTCAAATCAATTAATCTATAAACCTCATACAAACAGCGCTACTCTGTGTCAAGGACACATTTATTCATATTTCCCTGTATTTGCCTGTTATGAGTTATGACGGGGGCTCACTAAACAAAGCAATGAGTGAGTACAATTATTCAAAAGCCACTTTAAAGATCACTGAAAAGCATGATATGTAGCTAGCAAAGCTGGGTTTTGATAAATCACTTTTGCTTTTGTCGTGGACATAGTCTCACAATGGCAAGAAATTGTGCACTGATTGCTTTTCCATTCAAAGGGAAATGTGAGATCCGAAGGTATTCAAATAGAAAAGAGAGGCGTGAATACATTACTGAAGTGTTGGAGTGGAGGGCAATGAAGTGAATTTGTGTGGGGGTGTTTGTAACATCATGTGAGTCATATTATTTTTGAAATTATATGATTAGGCTGTTCTAGCCTTTGTTTGACAGGAAAGCTAAGATGAGGAAATCAGACTCAGGAAATGGGGGTGAGTGAGGTCAGATGTGGGTTTGGGTTGGTTGGCAATGAACCAAGACAACACTACACTACACTATGGCCCAGACAACCCTACACTACACTATGGCCCAGACATCACTAGTCAAGTCAAGTCAAGTCAAGTCACATTTATTTATTTAGCACACTTAAACGCAATGTAATTGACCCAAGGTGCTCACAGTAATAAAATAAATACACTAGCAAACACTACCACTACACTATGGCCCAGACAACACTACACTACACTACACTACAATACACTACACTATGGCCCAGACAACACTACACTACACTACACTACACTACACTATGGCCCAGACAACACTACACTACACTACACTATGGCCAAGACAACACTACACTACACTACACTACTCTATGGCCCAGACAACACTACACTACACTATGGCCCAGACAACACTACACTACACTATGGCCCAGACAACACTACACTACACTACACTATGGCCCAGACAACACTACACTACACTACACTATGGCCCAGACAACACTACACTACACTATGGCCCAGACAACACTACACTACACTACACTACACTACACTACACTACACTATGGCCCAGACAACACTACACTACACTACACTATGGCCAAGACAACACTACACTACACTATGGCCCAGACAACACTACACTACACTACACTATGGCCAAGACAACACTACACTACACTACACTACTCTATGGCCCAGACAACACTACACTACACTATGGCCCAGACAACACTACACTACACTACACTATGGCCCAGACAACACTACACTACACTACACTACACTATGGCCCAGACAACACTACACTACACTATGGCCCAGACAACACTACACTACACTATGGCCCAGACAACACTACACTACACTACACTATGGCCCAGACAACACTACACTACACTACACTATGGCCCAGACAACACTACACTACACTATGGCAGAAGAAAACCACTGTGTGCATATGTGTGCCTGTGTGTGTGTATTTGTGTGTGTGTGTGAGAGAGAAAGAGAGAGTGTCTACAGTATGTGTGTATGTATGTGTCAAGAGCTTTAACTATGCCTGAGGTAGTAATTAACTTTTACAAATACGCAAGCGATAAGGGTGACTTAAAGAGAACAGTCAGATGTACACACAAACGAGGAGAAAAACACTCTAATTCCCTTTCTTCATGCAAGAGAGAAAGAGAGAGGGAGAGAGAGAGACAGAGAGAAAGAGAGAGGGAGAGAGAGAGACAGAGAGAGAGCAAGAGAGTCAGGACAGTCAGGACAAATCAAGCCTCCACCCACTCACCCAGGATGATCCCCACCGCTCTGATAACAAACACACCAGACTTCTGTCAAAGACACGATCATTAACCAACAACTCACAAAAAACATGCTCCATCAGAAAGTGTGTTTTTAAAAGAGAGAAAAAAGATACGCACCATTCAGATCATATCCTTCTCTCTGGAACAACACCATTCAGATCATATCCTTCTATCTGGAACAACAACACCATGCAGATCATATCCTTCTCTCTGGAACAACACCATTTCAGAACAGCTGATAGGAGCGGCCACTCTGTGATGACTGGACTTCTGACATGTGAGAGAGTATGACACACACATTTTCAGTGATAGAAATTTCTGCTGGCTCTGCCGATGCTTCAAACCACATTCTGTGAAACACATCTCAAAAATTCATGATCGCTCCACAAAAATAACAAAACAACTGTCCTGTTTCAAGAGATGATCCTCAAAATAAAATAACAGCTGTCCATTAAAAAAAAAAAATGGCAACAGACTAGAATAACAACTATCTTTTTTTCAAGAAATGATCCACAATGCAGAATAACAACTGTCTTTTTTTCAAGAAATGGTCCTGAAAATAGAATAACAGCTGTTCTGTTTACAGAAAGTACATGGTAATCCAGGTAGTACATGGTAAATCCAGAAAGCAAAAGCCATCCAGTCTGGTGATGTCATAGCGTTTCATACTTATTTGCACAGTCAATGCATAGCTCAGTTTAAGGTGTTGGGCAATTGAAAGGTTGCTGGTTTGAATGCCATCTGGCTACTTTCATGTGCACTTGGACAGGGCACAATGACCTCAATCCAGCCAAGTGTAAATGGTGACCAGCTCCGACTGGGAGTTAACTGGTAATGGACTGATGTCCCATCCAGGGGAAGGCTATGCTTCTCATCTGGTTGGCACCATAGAAATAGAAATGCTTTTAATCACTGGTCTCACATTCCTCATTTATAAGGTGATCTAAGGAGCTCTCACGTCACAGTCATGTGCTTCAGCTGAGTTGTTATCACGTTAAGGCCATCTGGAGCCAGATACATTTCATTCCTCCACAGCACTAATGGCTGATTGGGTGCTCTCGTTTCTAGTGGGTTCTTATCGCATTCTGTTGTGTTTTTAAGAAACAGATCAAAGGGTTTTATTTCGCTTTTAAAGAAAAAGTGTTTTCCTGGAACCAAAAATTCTCAAAAAAAAAATCTGTAGCATTTCATCTGATAATCTTATCTTCTACACGTAGATTACCGTAGTCTTATCTCAACGGCATTATCTGAGCTCTGATGATTATCCAGGCTTTGAAACAATACGACTCAAATAAAACAAATGTCTGATAAAAAAACATGATCATTCTCACCATAATAATATTTCTGTGCTCAATGTGCTCATAATCCCGACACAAAAGCCCATGTGAGTGGAATGTTATGCTCTAACAAGGCGCATGCTGCAGCTTCTTTGTTTTTCCCGTATGGATAGTTGATTCCATAGTCAGAACAAAGTGAAGAGACGGGTTAATGACAGGTCATCTAGAGCAAATTGCATTTAGGGACTGTTCTTTATCTATAAACGGGGCCACCGGAGGAAAATAGGGGAGGGTCATGTCTTTTTATTCTTTGTTGAGGGGAGGGTCACCTAACTATTTTGTCTAGGAGGGGGGGGGGGGGTCACCCATCTTTTGTATTAATGTCAACATTGCTCTGTCAACATTGAACAATGAAAATAAGGGAGATTTCCCGGGTTTCTCACGCAAAATACGGAAAATGTCAACATCCGTCCCCATTAACGTTGGAATTCGGTTGGAGCAACAAAGTAGCCTACTTTATTCACGCCTAACAGCCTATATCCATTTGGTCAACAATTCGTGCTCTCATGACAACCACGTCGTTAACTTAAATAGGCCTAGGTTAACATCACTCTGAGTTCGCATTCAAGCAAGCAAAACGATGATTTGAATACATCTGTTTCACTGGAAGGGCAAGGGGTAACAACAGGACAAAACAGAGACAGGCCAGAATGCAGGACTAATGTTATGAGAGTATTACAGTAATATGGGATATTCTACGGGAAAATATTAAAACGGCAAGACAGCGGGATAAAGTTAAAATGATAAACCCAGAAAAAGTTGACATGTTAGGTATTTTTCGGTCCCTGTGATTATTTGTGAAATTGTGCAAACGGCCTTTTCAAGTCATTTGAGAAGGAAGGAGTGTAGCAAGCTCCCAAATTGACGCTAGTCTGAGAAATTGAGTTTTGGATAATGTTCAGCTTCGGCAGCTTTACAATGACAAGTTCATGTGTTGAATTTGTTATTACCCAGTGTGTTTTGTTGAATGGTCTCAATGTTTTATTGTTTTATTTCATGTGAATACTTGCTAGAGGAGTACCCTAACTTATTTCAAGTAGGCTAATGCAGTTGCAGGAAGTGTGCATTTAGTTTCCATGCTTATTGTGTTTCCACAACAATGTTAGTGAGTAAATCTACTGATATGGCCACCATCTTGGTGAAGTGTGATGTGTAAGATCAGAAAGCCGAGGTTGATTTCAGAATGATAGCCTAAATCGATGTGATTTCATAGCGCTTAAATACATGGTCGGAAGGTATCGACAATTGGACGGGGAGGGTCATGTCTTTTTTGAAAAAGCTGCTGGAGGGTCGTTGAAGAATTTCTTGCAGGCAGGGTAGGGTCATGCAACTTTTGATTGAAGCAGTCATAATTCCTCCGGTAGCCCTGTTTATAAATTCATTTCTATTGTGTGTGTGTGTGTGTGTGTGTGTGTGTTTGTGTGTGTGTGTGTGTGTATATGCGTGTGTGTTTGTGTGTGTGATTGTGCATCTGTGTACATGCGTGTGTGTGAATGCTTTTAGCCTGAAAAAGTAATTCACACTTCATCTGTGTGCATCAGGGCCTTGACAGCGAATCTTTGATAAAACTCCAGCAATGTGTGTGTGTGTGTGTGTGTGTGTGTGTGTGAGGTCGGACTGTTTGTACTTGACTCCTGTCTGGGTGTCAGCTCCAGCTGATGGTGTTTTTCATTTAACAGCCATTAGTGCCGCTGACAGATGGACTGAGGAAGGTTGTGCTACCGAGGGAGACACGTGTTGCGTTGCGTTGCGTTGCGTTGTGTTGCGTTGCGTTGTGTGGTGTTGTGTTGTGTTCTTCAGTTATGTAGTGTTGTGTTGTGTTCTTCAGTTGTGTTCTTCAGTTATGTTGTGTTGCGTTGTGTTATTCAGTTATGTTGTGTTGCGTTGTGTTTTGTTGTGTTGTTGTGTTCTTCAGTTGTGTTCTTCAGTTGTGTTGTGTTGTGTTCTTCAGTTGCCTTGTGTTGTGTTGCGTTGCATTGCACTGTACTGTGATGTGTGTTGTGTGGTGTTGTGTTGTGTTCTTCAGTTGTGTTGTGTTGTGTTGTGTTTTGTTTTGTTTTGTTGTGTGTTGTGTTAGCCTGGGTGTTCCCATGCTGCCTTGCGTGCGATTTGATTCACGCTGCTAAGGCAGCCTGGAGACCATGGAGCAAATTTTCACCTGAGATAGGGACCAATCACAGAACAAGGGGAAAGCAAGACGATGATGCAGCTTTGATGCATCTGTGGCAGATCTGGGCATTTTTCAAATAGACATCTGAGAAATGGCAGCCCAAGTTGTGTTGTGTTGTATTGTGTTGTGTTCTTCAGTTGTGTTACGGATCTGGGCATTTTTTCAAATGTGCTGTGATGTGTGTTGTGTGGTGTTGTGTTCTTCAGTTGTGTTAATTGTGTTGTGTTGCATTGCAAAATTAGTGCTGTGATGTGTGTTGTGTGGTGTTGTGTTCTTCAGTTTGTTACGTTCCCATGACCATGTCTCATTGAGAAGTGTGATGTGTGTTGTGTGGTGTTGTGTTCTTCAGTTGTGTTGTGGTGTGTTGTGTGGTGTTGTGTTCTTCAGTTGTGTTACGTTGTGTTGTGTTGCATTGCACTGTGCTGTGATGTGTGTTGTGTGGTGTTGTGTTCTTCAGTTGTGTTACGTTGTGTTGTGTTGCATTGCACTGTGCTGTGATGTGTGTTGTGTGGTGTTGTGTTCTTCAGTTGTGTTACGTTGTGTTGTGTTGCATTGCACTGTGCTGTGGTGTGTGTTGTGTGGTGTTGTGTTCTTCAGTTGTGTTACGTTGTGTTGTGTTGCATTGCACTGTGTGTTGTGTGCTGTGATGTGTGTTTATGTGGTGTTGTGTTCTTCAGTTGTGTGGTGTTGTGTGTTGTGTGGTGTTGTGTTCTTCAGTTGTGTTACGTTGTGTTGTGTTGCATTGCACTGTGCTGTGATGTGTGTTGTGTGGTGTTGTGTTCTTCAGTTGTGTTACGTTGTGTTGTGTTTGTTGTGTTGTGATGTGTGTTGTGTGGTGTTGTGTTCTTCAGTTGTGTTACGTTGTGTTGTGTTGCATTGCACTGTGCTGTGATGTGTGTTGTGTGGTGTTGTGTTCTTCAGTTGTGTTACGTTGTGTTGTGTTGCATTGCACTGTGCTGTGGTGTGTGTTGTGTGGTGTTGTGTTCTTCATTGCACTGTGCTGTGATGTGTGTTGTGTGGTGTTGTGTTATGTTGCGTTAGTTGTGTTATGTTGTGTTGTGTTGCATTGCACTGTGCAAGTTGTGTTACTTGTGTTGTGTTGCATTGCAAAACTTGGAATGTTGTATTTGCTTAAAATCTGACAATTAAGGCCTTATTGTAAAGATCATCTGTGGCCTTATTGTAAAGATCATCTGTGGCCTTATTGTAAAGATCATCTGTGGTTTTAATTGTTGATTGGTTAGCTTGAGACCAGGTAGTTAAACCATAATAGCCCAACCGTAGTAGCCCAACTGGTTATGCTGGACAGAACCAAAATCCAAGTTATGTAACTGCACACTGTTTCTAAAGCTACCAGTTTAATGGTCTTACACAATGTTTTGACCATTCAGGTCTTCTAGGTGTCACCTGACGAAGACCTGAGTGGTTGAAACGTTGTGTATCAGCCACCATTAAACTGGGAGCTTTAGAGACAGTGTGCGGTTTCTTCTTTTGTTTTACTCAGTATTTCTAGTATCCAGCACCTGTAGAATCAGTATAGATGTGCGTACACCTCTACACTTTAGCAAGTTATGTAACTGCACAACATTTGCCAAACCCATTCTCTTCATCTGTGTGATTCAGAAGGCTTTGTTATCTTTTGTGGTGCTTGAGACGTCATACCTCCATCAGTGCTCGTATGGTGTTGCAGCGCAACAGTGATGATGGTGAATATTTCACACAGGTGAACCCATAAAGGCTCAGTGCCATCTGCTCAATGGGTAACACTTGCAGGGAAATGAATAAGGAAACAGCATAGTTCAGTGTGGTGTGTGTGTTTGCCTGGATAGCAGTCAATAAAAAGGACCTTGTTGTTTATCAATTTATTTATTGTCACACAGTTGCACTCAGAACTATCAGTCAGGCACATAAAGGGGCAGCCGTGGGGCCCTGAGGCCCCCCGTAATGGTTTCAAATATCTACCTGTGAAACCAGGCACAAAATGTCATTAAAGAAAGATTTACAGCCTATTTTCCTCTCTCTCTCTCCCTGCCCCCTTCTCTCTTTCCCTCTTTTTCTGTGTGTGGATGTGTGTGTGTGTGTGTGTTTATTCACTTGTTGTGGTAATAGCATTTTAGTGTGAATTACTTTTCCAGGCTAAAAGCATTCGCACACACCCACACCCACAGATGGACAAACACACACAGGCACGCACACACACACACATTCACACGCACACACACACACACCATGGTGTCCTGCTTGTGAAAGTTAAAGTCATTGTAAACAACAGTTCTAAATTTAGACCACTACAATTTTGATGGAGGTGCTGTTGTTGTTCTTCCCCCTCTGCATTCGTCCTTAGCTAGAACACCAAGGTTGACTGTCATCAACTCCTTCCCATAACAAACAAGTGTCCAATACTGCCATCAGAGCCTGCACACCACCACATGCAAATACACCGTGCTGTGTAGCATGGATATGGAGCATATGGGACACATATAGCATAGATATGAGGCAATTACAGGGTAGATATGGTGCAGATATGAGGCAATTATGAGGTAGATAATGGGCAATTATGGTGTGGATATAGGGTGGACATGGGGTAGATATGGGGTAGATATAGAGTAGGGTAGATATGGGGCAGATATGAGGCAATTATGAGGTAGATATAGGGTAGATATGGGGCAATTATGGGCTAGATATAGGGTAGATATTGGGCATTTATGGTGTAGATATGGGGTAGATATGGGGCAGATATGGGATAGATTTGGGCCACTCTGGGCCAGGTCTGAAACAGATGTTGGGCAGAGTTTGGACACCTCCATCCATACTGATGTTTTGGGTTGAAGGTCTGTGACAGTCCCTGGACAGTAAGATGGCTATGTTCCCTTGTAATCCAGCTATCAACCTCACAACAGCCTGAGAAGAATGCTAAATAGATATAATAACAATATATGTGACCAGGCGTGGGCAGGCACATGTCTCCCCAGAGACATTTTGAGATATTCACAGATTCTGAAAGTGTAGTTTCAAAGCTATCCAATGATGTCTCACTCATGGAGATGATAAGATGATCTCCATCTGATAATATTTGAATAAGTTGTGGTCATTTTAATGTATACCCCTCTGAAAACCTTTTACTGAGAAAACTGGCCTAATAGATTTGCAAATCCTCACCTCACCTGAGTCAAAGGAAAGACAATTGTGCTCAATTGCATCTCATTGAGATAAGCCCTCCTCTTCAGATGTCACACTGTGACATCTGGTATCTAGCCCTTCCCCCTACAGGTGTCATGTGACACCTGGATCTGCTAGCCTGCAGGGCAGAAAGAATTGTAGTGTTGTTAATATTGATGTAGTGTTATTTTCATTAGGCACTTCACTGGACTTAGAATAATCAGAATTAGAAGGTACTTTATTGAAATGGAAATGCTTTTATTACAAAAGGCCCTGAATAGCATGCGTTAATACACAGGGTAAGATGTTACAATCCCATAATTCAAGGTATAAACCACATCTAGTTCCCAATAGAAGACCCAATAACAACAAGCAGGATTGCAAAATGGAAGTCAATATGAATCCAATAGAAAAATAAGAATAAAGATCCTATACACTAGACAATAACAATAAAGATACTAAATTACAAACAAGGTCCACATGTGTGAGGTTGTGTTATAAGTGTGATAAGGGTGACAGGACAGGGACTGACCCTGTGGTACAGGAGAGTTCAGGTATTATTTGGTAAAGTGCAAAAAAGTAAGGCAAGACAGTGCAATTTTAAGTCAGTTGACTTTGGAGGCAACACAATAAGTCAGAACTAGAGTTAAAACACCAAGAAACGCTTCTCTTTAGACCTGTCTACTGCTCCTGGGGTAAAGGGTTAAGTGAATTTAGTCCAGGCTGTTGGAGGGAGGGAGAGGCTGTGCATA
>NC_063208.1:4307673-4312673 GCF_017589495.1 Alosa alosa
AAATCAATTTTTGCTCGTTCAATTTTTGACGTCTCTGTTATGCTCGAAACACTCCAGCCCAAAGCAAAACCACAGCTGAATATGAAGTCATAAACTTTAATGGCTGCTACACAATAATATTCAGCCGACAAAAAACCCTCTAATTTGTAATGTCAGTCATGGGGGATTTGTCCATGAATACAAGGATTATTACAAACAGGTCAGTAAAATAAATCATTCAATTACATGTTATTCCTCACCAGTGGTACCAGCCAATGGGGTGGTATGATGATGTAATGTCATGCCATTAGGTTCTCTTCATTTCATACCTCTCAGCATGAGTTCCTTAGAATTTAGAGAACATGAGCACTCAGACACAGGGTGCTGCACAAAAGCACTTAGAACCGGAGAACATGAGCACTCAGACATAGGGTGCTGCACAAAAGCACACCTGCAGAACGGACACAAGGTGTCATTTCCTGCAGTTGTTTCCTTTTCAGTGTGAAGGCCAAAGGTTTTACACAGAGCCTTGGAAGTGGACCACACACAGCTCTGAATTGTTTTTTTTTTCCTTTTTCGTCTGTTTCTTTTTAAATCTTTCAGTGTGTGTGTGTGTGTGTGTGTGTATGTGTGTGTGTGTGCGCACTCTTGATTCATGCCATGGCAACCGTCCTTCACCTGGAGACAATGGAGACGGAAAAAAGTTTCAGCATGTGTTGGGGTGATTGTAGTTGGCACGGTACTTGTGTGTGACTGTGTGTATGTGTATGTCTGTGTGTGTGTGTATGTCTGTGTGTGTGTGTGTGTGTGTGTGTGTGCATTAGATTATTAGGGTATGGAATGATCTTCATGCTAAATTTCTAAAGCAAAGACCCTGTCAGCCCCTGAGTTAATGATGAGCTCTCCTCATCACCATGACAACCTCCTCACGCCTCATCAGCCAGAAAAGTCCTGTACCCTCTGCACTAACAACCTCTGTGTGTGTGTGTGTGTGTGTGTGGTTTGTTGAGTGTTATTTTATGTTTGTAGGAGAATGAGGGGAGTATTTTACTGTGAGTAGATGTCTTTTTGTAATTATGCTGTATATGTGTGTGTGTGTGTGTGTGTGTGTATGTGTGTGTGTGTGATAGAGAGAGAGAGAGAGAGAGTGAGATAGAGTGAGTATCTTTGCAATGTTAAATTGATCACATATACAATTCTCTTGCTGTTATGAACAGTGATGGGAATAACAGTGTTAAAAAATAAACAGTGTTACTAACGGTGTTACTTTTTTCAGCCATCATTAGCGACATTCAAATGCACCATGTTACTATCCAACCAATAGCTCTCTCAGCCACAGGAGCTGCAAAGTGTGGTGTGTGTGTGTGTGTGTGTGTGTGTGTGTGTGTGTGCTCTCTCAGCCACAGGAGCCGCAAAGTTATGTTCTTTCTGTGAGTAGGGAGGGCGGGCAACCGCATAGGTGATGGTGGTGATTGGCTAAGGTAGAGGATGGTGATTGGCCGTAAGGTAGCGTGATGGTGATTGGCTAAGGTAGAGCAGAATTTCATGGTAAGCCAACCAGAGGCGGAGTTAGCGGATGTTCACACACAAAACACACACACACAAAGTGACACATAATACCCATCGGAGAGACACATGATCAAGAGAAATTTCAACATTCGCCTTTCGGGTTGGTATCCCTCTGCTAACAGCAATAATTCAGACTACAAAACTGCTACTCAAACTAAACAAGGTGTGAAGCTATGTCTAACTTTGCTTACACACACACACACACTGCTGTTCAAAAAACGAGGTGCGAAGCTAGGTCTAACAAATAACAAAACGCGTTTCCTCACAACAACAACGGTCTTGAATAGGCGCTCAAGCAAGCAAATGATTTGAAAACATCTGTTTGGCTAGTAGCAATGCAGTTGATTGAGCCAGCAGTTGCATTTAAACTCCATTAAAGGACATGTTTTTGACATTTTTCGCCACAACAAATACGTAACGCAATATAGTTACTTTCCTGGCAACTAGTTACTTTTATAACGCTGAATCAGTTACTTTTTGGGAGAGGTAACTAGTAACTATAACTAATTACTTTTTAAAGTAACGCGGCCCAACACTGGTTATGAGTGTATTTGTGTGCTTTTAACACATTACAACACACTGGATTTCAGTAGATTTTGTAATAATACCTCACATGCCGTGTGTGTGTGTGTGTGTGTGTGTGTGTGTGTGTGTGTGTGTGTGCTCTCTCAGCCACAGGAGCTGCAAAGTTATTGTTCTTTCTGTGAGTAGGGGAGGGGCGAGGCAACCGCATAGGTGATGGTGATTGGCTAAGGTAGAGTGATGGTGATTGGCTAAGGTAGCGTGATGGTGATTGGCTAAGGTAGAGTAGAATTTCATGGTAAGCCAACCAGAGGCGGAGTTGGGCGGATGTTCACACACAAACACACACACACACACAGTCGCACACACACACGACTGAGAGACACATGATCATGAGAAAATTTCAACATTCGTCTTTCGGTTGGTATCCCTCTGCTAACAGCAATAATTCAGACTACAAAACTGCTACTCAAACTAAACAAGGTGTGAAGCTAGGTCTAACTTTGCTTACAGATTGGCGTCAAAACGTGCTCTCACAACAACAACGCCGTTATCTTGAATAGGCGCCTTCAAGCAAGCAAATGATTTGAAAACATCTGTTTCGCTGGGGGTAGCAATGCAGTTGATTGAGCCAGCAGTTGCATTTAAAACTCCATTAAAGGACATGTTTTTGACATTTTTCGCCACAACAAATACGTAACGCAATATAGTTACTTTCCCTGGCAACTAGTTACTTTTATAACGCTGAATCAGTTACTTTTTGGGAGAGGTAACTAGTAACTATAACTAATTACTTTTTTAAAGTAACGTGCCCAACACTGGTTATGAGTGTATTTGTGTGCTTTAACACATTACAACACACTGGATTTCAGTAGATTTCAGAATAATACCTCACATGCCGTGTCCCTTTAATGCAATTATTGTGTGTGTGCGTGTGTGTGTGTGTGTGTGCATGCATGTCTCTTTTTAATAACCTTTTTGCTGTTTACCCACGACAGGCATCAACTATTCTGGCCACCTGGTCTCTCCCTCTCTCTCTCTATCAATGTCTCAGTCTTCCTCTCTCCGTCCCTCTGTCTCACTCTATCAATCTCTCTTCTTCTCTCTCTCTCTCTCTCCCTCTCTCTCACTCTCTTGCAGAAATAAATAAGAGAAGAGGTCATTTCAATGCTCATCACAGAGCCAATGATGGAACAATTATCTCATGGCAAACAATACTGCAGCATCACACACCCAGATCAATGCAATCAATACTGTACTGATGGAATGCAAACAAAGAGTGGAGAGGGGGAGAGAGAGAGAGAGGGATCAACCAATGATAGACAAAAAGGATGAGAGAAAGAGAGAGAGACTGGAGAGAGACTTTGGAGAGAGAGAGTAAGAGAGAGAGAGAGACTTTGGCTGCCCAAAGAGGAAAGAATCTGTGGTCACTGCCAGACAGGGAAGGTTGAGACAGAGGAGCACTTTCTTCTTCACTGTGATAAATATAAAGACATAAGAGATGCATCTTTCCCTAGTCTTAAACCATATTACCCAAACTTTGAAGCCATGGGCACTAGAGTGCGGATCGGGCTGCAAATTTGCGTCCGAACCCGACCCGAACCCGACAGGCATTTTCATTTTTATGTCCGAACCCGACCCGAACCCGACGCAGATGATGCCTCCGTTATTCCCATGCTAGTGATTAAACGTTCACGTTTGTGGATAGCCTGTCTTTTTAGCCCATTAAACGGAACACACACAGGTCCGGACAGCGCACATTAACACAAGAGGCCCAAGCAAGCATAGCCTATTGAAATAGAATTCTTGTCTTACCATTGACGAAAAGTCGTGAAATGAACTGCAACAGTCTTTGAAACTAGAGTGCCTCTGTCACTGATATGCAGCATCGACGTTAATGGTGCAACTTCGGGAAATCCTCATCCAGTTGAACGAGACGACCTTTTATAGCCTACCGGTAGCCTATGTCTTTACCACAGTATGCAACGCAAATAATCTTAAAATCTCCTGATAGGCTAACAACTTTTTTTAACGTCACCCAAGACTGTGCTTATGTGCATATGTGCATAACCATTTGTTTATGTAGTCGTGACAACGCGTGTGCATTTCGCCTGAAATGCGTTGTCACGATAAACAAATCTTCACACATGAAGAAAGCTATTAGGTCTTTTTTACATTTTACTTTATTCTCAAAAAACGTTTGCATCATGTAAAGCAGACCTGTTGGTTACCCAACATAATAAGGAATTTTAAATGTAAAGCTTCCAATGCATATCGCCCCCATGTGTCCAAACCCGGACCGAACCCGACTACAATTTCTAAATATTTGTCCGAACCCGACCCGACCCGTCGGGCTCGGGTCGGGTAGCCACACTCTAATGGGCACACATGAAAAACTGGCTATCCTTTCAGGAGAGGGACATTCAGCCCCTCTAGCAGCAAGATACATTTCACACTGTCATAAGCTGAGAGACTCTAGCATAACTTAATTTTATTTTGTTTCATTTATTTATATTTATATTCTTATCCCTATAGAGAATATATATATATTGTCCTTGTTCTAAAGCTATGCTCATCTGCACATGTATGTATGTGTATATGTGTATGTATATATATATATATATATATATATATATATATATATATATATATATATATATATATATATATATATATATATTTTTTTTTTTTTTACAACAATTGGGTTCTATGGAACTATTTATTTGTTTCTGATTGGCCGAGGCGTTCCATGAGTTGGAATATCCCTGGACATTTCAACTCAGACTTTGCACAGCTAATAATAAATCACTCCAGCGATACAATGCGAAGATTTGACACAATGTTCTCATCCCAGCTCTCCACTATTTCAAAGCAATGGGTTACTCCTTAGTAAACCATAATAACGAAACAGTGCTTCACCACATCTGTGG
>NC_063208.1:4330173-4345173 GCF_017589495.1 Alosa alosa
AAAAAAAGCTTCACAGTTTAGAATCAGAAACATCTTGGCGTCATGTATACCAACTTTGACATGAATCGGATTAACCGTCTAGGAGGAGTATGTTAAAACTGATTATGTCCACAATGCACAAAATCTCAATTACCTCACTTCCTGTGGGCGTGGCTAATGGCATGTTAACCCTTTAGGCGCCAGAGGTTTTTTTTCGAAACGTTCGATTTTGACATCTTCATTTCAAAAGGCTATATCTTAAAAGTGATAAGAGATAGAGACTTCTGTAAATTAGAGAAATATTAAGGATGACACAAAGTTTATGTAGAGATTAAATGTTTATATCTAATTTGCATATTATGACGTCATATGGTGGCGGCCATCTTGAATTATAGAATTTTCATGAAAAGTTGCATGTTTGAATGATAAAATGCACCACTTCTTTTCCCCCAAAATGTCCCTCACCTTCTGTATGCTATATTGGACAATACTGAATGCTCAGGTAAATAGTAAGTAGTAAACAAACTGTATAAATCATTACTAATAAATGGCAGAAACAAACCAAATGCATGTAGCGTAGGCTGGCCTTTGCTGTAGAGATTTTTCATTTACTACATACAGTAGGCACTCTGATTCCATGTATGGGGCACATATATATTATTCAGATGACACACAAACACAAGTAGACAAGACCTGTTTAGTTCAAAAGCTCATTTTGCCAAATGCAAGGCACAGATCAGGAGTGAGATGACGAGACAAGACAAGAGACAATGTTAGTATTTGTTTTCTTTTTGTTGTTTTTGTTGATGTTTTTTCTTAGTTGTTTTTTTCTTAGCTGACAGACACACACATCACAAGGACATGAACACACAAAAAAGAACACATGTCCTAAAATGGTCAGGAAAATAGATAAACAGTGTAAATCATTACTAATAAATGGATGTCTTTTTTTATGTAGCAGGCCTTTTGCTGTAGAGATAATGACTATCCATATCCATATCCTATTCATACAGGGCCGCATTCCCATCATCTTGTGATAGACTATGCATGGCCTAATGGCTCTCCTGCCCCGTGGTCACCACCTCTGCTCCTGTTGCGAGCAGCATGGCCAGATCTGCCTCAAGGCCGAAAGGGAGAGAATTTGGCGAGCTCGACTAGGCCTACTGTCATTCTCATTGCGACTCCCCACACTGCCTCTACGCCCCCTAACTGTCCTATGAGCACTTCGACCTCGCCTAACATACCCAGTGGCATTAGACAAAGGCTCCACCACGCTACCGTCGCCCTTGTGGAGAGGCACACGCTCAGAAGACAGAAGCTAGCTTATGGACATTAGGCTACCTCCAGCCTCATTCGCCACACCACTAACACCCTGCTAACTTCCCGATGAACACTCAAACCCGTGAAACATTATTCCCACCAGTGACATTGGGCAAACGATTCAACGCTTGTGCTTGGTGTAAGCTAAACTATGGAGTAAACTCACTTTGTCCAGCTGCATCATTGCAAGGCAGGGACGATCTGAAGCCTCACTAAACTAATCACCGCCATTTTCTGAAGGCAGATATTCCCTTCAGAATCAGGGTCTGCTAATAGAAGACCCAACACTTCATTTCAGGTAAACTTTTTTGATGCCATTAGAAGATAATCTAATGCAAATACTTGCTGACGCTGACAATATCGGGCTGACAAAGTGGCTCACACGCACACTAGCTCCGCATTTCACGCACTGATTCAATGCGCCAGTAGCTAGAAAGTTTTGTTTAAAGCATGCCGCTTTTTTCGACTAGGGGATTACGTGATGACATGTCTGCCATCTAGTGGAGGGAGGTCGAACGAAATATGACACCCTATTTGACTAAATCGGCGCTTTTATTCAGTACAGATCTTGTCGAAGTAAACTTCGACCGCGGGGCTTCCTAGAGGGTTAATACAAAAGTTGTTTGTTTTGGGAGTCACAGTGACATTAGGGGGCGCTATGGAGTTCCTTGGCAACGCCCGGTGCCAAGCTTTTATCCCTGTCTATTCACTGTACCACTTGATGTGTGTGCCAAACTTCATGCATTTCACCCATGGGAAGCACCTCTTTTGGCATCACAATTAATCACATTTTAGTCCGCACAAAATCCCAAATATCTCACTTCCTGTTGGGCATGGCTAATGCATTGTACATACGAAAGTTGTTCATCTTGGGGAGATACACACACCTACCAAATTTGGTGTGTCTAGCTGAAAGTATGTGCCAACCACTGCATCAATCACCTAAGGGGGCGCTACTGAGTCCCTGAGCCCCGCCTGGGGCCAAGCCTTTATGCCTGCATAACCATTGTGATACCAGATGTGTGTGCCAAATTCCAAGACTTTTCATCCATGTTAACCACCTCAAAAATAGCAAAAAGGTGAACAAATAATAATAATAATAATAATCTTTCCAAAAACAATAGGGCTTCGCACCTCTCACCGTCCCGGCCTCGCGCACCGTCGGTGCTCGGCCCCTAATTAACCAGCACTGACTGGCAGTTGCAGACGACTTGAGCGTCAGGTGTCTAAATGACTGGTTGCAACATTCCTGTGCTGGTAGAATATTGAATTGCGCTGGGGCATTCTGGTCACACTTGGTGACCCGGAGGTGACACTGCATGGCACATTGACCACTTGACCACAGCTGTGTTTGTGTCCAGAGGTCGAAGGTGAGAGCCATTGGCCTGACCCTGATTTTAATTAACACACACATTGAGGTGTGTGTGTGTGTGTGTGTGCGTAGCTTTTGCAACAGATTGGATAAATGTGTGTTTTAAATGATACATCGTAGTGTAAAGGCACAAGGCAGCAAAACTTTTACAAGGTAAATATAAGTTGGTGTTGTGGTCAACGTGATCATCGTGGTTGTGATCTTGAAAATGCTGTTGTTACATGCTGAAACACACAATGCACTGCTAAAGATGGGCGTACTCGTTTACAAATGTACAAATGTCTGTTTTATTTATGTATTATTATTTATGATGATGTCTGGCAGTATGTTTTTATTATATCTTGTTTTATTGTTGTACTATCCCCTTGCTGATGTAGCACAATACATTAACAAATCTCATAAATGGATGATCTTATCTTATCTCTGTTAAGATTCTTTTACAAGCCAAAATGCTGCCAAGTTTACATTGAAGCCGTGCGTGGTAGAGTAGGTTAAACAAACCATAGGGGGCTCATGAAGAGGTATGTGTTCAATAGGTGTGATCATTACGGCATGCGTCTGCTGGATAGATGGCAGGCGCCCGATGGACTCGGGCATCGATTGCTGTGTTTATGGGTATCCCGTGGAGACAAGCATCATCAGGCAAATCAGCTGAATTTATACAGAGCTGTTCTATTCCACTGAGCTTTCAAAGCACTTTACACGGCATGACTCATCTTCACCTCATTTACACACACACACGCAATCACACACACACACACACACACACACACACACACACGATACTCTCTTTCCCTATCTCTCTCTCTCTCACACACACACACACACACACACACACATACAAAATCATTTGGGCAAGTCTTGTTCAACAGATCACATGTAAGCCAGCGCTGTAGTGCTTAAGACCCCTTACACTGATCTCAAACCCAATAGTGCTTTTGAATCGTCCATCGTACTCTATAACCTCTACTTCTCATATTGTACGCCTTCTCCTCCATCCTCCATGGCACACTGCATCCCTCCATCCTACTCTATAACAGCCTCCCATACTTCCTCTCCTCCATCCTCCATGGCACACTGCATCCCTCCATCCTACTCTATAACATATGCCTCTCATACTTCCTCTCCTCCATGGCACACTGCATCCCTCCATCCTATTCTATAACAGCCTCCCATACTTCCTCTCCTCCATCCTCCATGGCACACTGCATCCCTCCATCCTACTCTATAACAGCCTCCCATACTTCCTCTCCTCCATGGCACACTGCATCCCTCCATCCTACTTATAATAGTCAACAGCCTCCCATACTTCCTCTCCTCCATGGCACACTGCATCCCTCCCATCCTATTCTATAACAGCCTCCCATACTTCCTCTCCTCCATGGCACACTGCATCCCTCCATCCTATTCTATAACAGCCTCCCATACTTCCTCTCCTCCATGGCACACTGCATCCCTCCATCCTATTCTATAACAGCCTCCCATACTTCCTCTCCTCCATGGCACAGTGCATCCCTCCATTCTACTCTATAACAGCCTCCCATACTTCCTCTCCTCCATGGCACACTGCATCCCTCCATCCTATTCTATAACAGCCTCCCATACTTCCTCTCCTCCATGGCACACTGCATCCCTCCATCCTATTCTATAACAGCCTCCCATACTTCCTCTCCTCCATCCTCTAAAGACACTGCATCCCTCCATTCTACTCTATCACATATGCCTCTCATACTTCCTCTCCTCCATGGCACACTGTATCCCTCCATCCTACTCTATAACATATGCCTCCCATACTTCCTTTCCTCCATCCTCTAAAGACACTGCATCCCTCCATCATACTCTATAACCTATATGTCTCATACCTCCTCTCCTCCATCCTCCATCGTACTCCTCCACAGCTGTGCAGCTCCTGACTCCTCTAGTGGAGTAGATTTATGACCCATGCAGTGGCTAATGTGTCCCCCGAGAACTGCCCCCACACACACACACACACTCTGATTGTCCCTCACCTGCCACCGTAGCCCCCTTGACGGAGACCTGCCATGGATGCCCTTTTCACATGCCTCTCACTCATTACAGCCAAATGGACACGCACGCACACACACACACATACATCGCTGCAATGGACACACACATACACACACACACACACACACACACACACACATCCATCGCTGCTATGGATTTTTCTCCTTCTAATTACCTTTTCTTTTATTCAAACAGATTAAGTCCTGGGAAGGCCCACACGCCCACACACAAACATACACGCACACACACACTCATACGCCCACACACACACACACACACACACACACACACACACACACACACACACACACACACACACACACGGGAGAAGCGGGGTCATTTTTGCCAGAAGGCCTCTCCAGTTTTGTTTTGACATCCGTTCAGTTCAATTAGTTTTGGTGCTCGACTATCAACACACAGACACACACACACACACACACACAACGCTCACACACACACACACACACTCGACTATCAATCGCCAGCGTGACTGCTAATTAGCCAGAGTGGCTGGCATGGGCTGTTTGAAGAGCTCACACCTGAAGTGATGTCCTCATGAAAGACTGAGTGAGAGAGAGAGACAGAGAGTGAGACAGAGAGAGAGATAGAGAGATAGAGAGAAAGAAAGAGAGAGGGAAAGAAAAAAAATCTTCAGTGGTGTGTGAACATATGAGGAGGATGTTCAAAAGCAGTTAGCAGAGTGTGTGTGTGTGTGTGAGAGAGAGAAAGCAATATGTGTGTGTGTGAGTCTGCAAGAGGCGTTGAAGTCTTAATTACATTAACTGCCATGTGTCGGCGGGACACGTTGGATGCACAGAGATGGATGCACAAACAAACACTACTGTCAACAAGTTTGAGCAGGCTCACACATATCTCTCACTCACACTCTTTTGTCTCTCTCACTGCCTTACACATCTCTCTCTCTCTTTCCATCTCTCTCTCTCACTCTTACACATCTCTCTCTCTCTTTCCATCTCTCTCTCTCACTCTTACACATCTCTCTCTCTCTCTCTTTCCATCTCTCTCTCTCTCTTTCCATCTCTTTCACTATTCCATCTCTCTCTCTCTTTTCATCTCTCTCACTCCCTTACACACTTCCTTCACTTACTATCTTTCCATCTCCTTCCATAGAAATGGAACACAACTCAATGTGTACAACTGAATGACCTGAAATCTAAACTAAAACTAAAAGGTTTTTTTGGTCCTTGGTTAAAATGTTATGTACATTGTTTTGTGTGTCTGCCGTGGCCTACTGGTTAGCACTTTGGACTTGTAACCGGAGGGTTGCCGGTTCGAACCCCGACCAGAAGGAATGGCTGAAGTGCCCTTGAGCAAGGCACCTAACCCGTCACTGCTCCCCGAGTGCCACTGTTGATGCAAGCAGCTCACTGCGCTGGAATTAGTGTTTGCTTCACCTCACTGTGTGTTTCACTAATTCACGGATTGGGATAAATGCAGAGATCAAATTTCCCTCACGGGATCAAAATACTTATACTTATACTGCTAATACATTTAAATATAAACATATCCATAAAGAAATGCAACTTCCTGTACCATCACTCATTGCACCTTTAAGTGGCTGTTCAATGAATCCAGCTACATGGAAGGTTCATCTCCTTAGAATTTTAGACAAATTGATTGGTTGATGATGTCCTCAAATCTGTCACGGAAGTCCTCAAATCTGTTAAGCACTTTTGTTTTGTCAGTGAGAGGGGACCTGAATGTTGTTTATGTGAACCTGTTGAAGATTCAAGATGCTGGTTTCCAGATGGTCTCTGGTGAATTAACATATGCACAACCACGGACAGCCATCTCCGCTTCATTGTGGCTGTCCTGTCCTGTCCTGTGTTAAGTGTGAAATCTGGAGAGCGGCTGTTGTTATCATTAAGCATCAGAAAACGTGGTTTAGCCATATTATGACACAGATCCCAGACTGCCGATTGCACGTACAGACAGAAAAGCCCACTGCACTGTCAATTAGAGGGAGAAACTGAAAAGACATGCGCATTATTTAAATAAAGAAATAAGTTGCAACCATAGTGAGGAAAAATGCCTCATTATTTCACAAAGCGCACAGCACAGTATAAATGAACTATAACACTTAAGTGTGTACTGGTAAGGGCAAATTTAAGTGACTGGCTAAACAAAAACATAATGAGTCACACATAAACTCTCTCACACACACACACACAGAGAAACACACACAACACACACACACACCAAATCCCACCGTTCCCTAAGGGAGCACTCATTGCAAACATTTTGTGACAGCAAAGAACAAGCAGTTTTGTGAATGCCCTGTGGACACATCCCACCTCTCTCTCTTCCTCCTCTCACTCTCTCTCTCTCTTCCACATCCTCTCTCTCTCTCTCTCTCTCTCTCTCTCTCTTTCCCAAAACATCCCAAAGGCTGGCTGATGTTCTCACACCTCTTCTCTTTTTCACTTCCTCTTTCGCTTTCAAACACCACGACCGAGCGACTCACCGCCCAAATCCAACAGAGTGACTATGGGATAAGACAGAAAGGTGTGGGGGCACCGAATTAAATATAGAGAAGAGCCCCCTAAATTAATTCATTATAAAGCACAGCCATCTCACTCCAATTAATTTGACAATGTCCAAAACTAAAAAAAGATTAAATTCAATTAGCAAATAAAATCCATCCAAATTGTATCATAGAAAAAGAAAAAGAAAAATATATAACATATTGGACAGAAATCATGAAAACCCAACACAAACTTGAATGTTATCTTGCAATTAAATTAAAAATATGAATTGGTTCCACATCTAAAAACTCTCAAAGACACAAAATTGTCCAAAATATTGACTACAGTGTGTACAGACTCAGCGAGCACAATCTGAACATTAAGACAGATAGAAGGAAACAGACCTGGTTACCAAGAGAGGCCAGGCTATGCCACCACTGCCAGGAAAGTAAAATAGAAACGGAGCTACAGAATGTCAATATTACAAAGACCTCAGAGAAACCTTCCTTACAAAAGCAAGTAGCATACGCCCTGAAATGTTAAATGAAAATAATGAGGGTAAGCTAAGCGAAATTCCAGAAATCGCACTGGCAGCTGGAAAATATGTACTAGCCTGTCACGAAAGACGAAATGCAACCGTAAGCCAGTGATTACACCACACTGTTGTTTATCTCTTTTTTCCCCTACTAATTTTACTATTCTTTTAACCTACCGTATTTTCCGGACTATAAGTCGCACTTTTTTTCATAGTTAGGCCGGTCCTGCGACTTAGGTGCAACATATATATATTTATATATGTTTTTTTCCTCTTCATGACACATTTTTTGACTGGTGCGACTTATACTCCGGTGCGACTTATAGTCCGGTGCGACTTATACTCCGGTGCGACTTCGACTTATACTCCGGTGCGACTTATAGTCCGGTGTGACTTATACTCCGGTGCGACTTCGACTTATACTCCGGTGCGACTTATAGTCCGGTGCGACTTATACTCCGGTGCGACTTATACGGTGCGACTTATACTCCGGTGTGACTTATAGTCCGGTGCGACTTATACTCCGGTGCGACTTATAGTCCGGAAAATACGGTACTTTTTCTTCCCTCTATTATTTACATTATCATCTTATTATTGTTTTTTTTATTAGTATAATCATTATTATTGTCTCCCGTTTTGATTATTCCATGTGTTTTTTTTTTTTAATGCTTTGGCAATATTGTAACTTGAACAGTCATGCCAATAAAGCACACTGAATTGAACTGAATTGAAAGAGAGAGAGAGAGAGAGAGAGAGAGAGAGAGAGAGAGAGAGAGAGTATTGAGAGCGGTTAGTGGTGGCGGTTTATTCATGCTGAGATAGATAGAGAGAGAGAGAGAGAGAGAGAGAGAGAGAGAGAGAGAGAGAGGCTTGAGATGTATTCATTCATGCTGAGTTTAGAGAGAGAGAGAGAGAGGAGAGTGAGAGAGAGAGAGAGAGATTCATGTTGGCAGTGGTCCCATGCTGAGTTTAGAGAGAGAAGAGAGATTTAAAACAAACCAAACCCCTTGACTTTCCAATTACCTGGGAAGAATTAACCACCCAGGCAAATTCTCTCACAAGGAAAGCTTGTGGTCCAGATAGCATTAAAAATGAAATGCTTAAATGCAGCACCCCAGAGATGCAGGGTGCAGTGTTGAAATTGTTCAACATCATCTTACAGTCAGGACATTTTCCTGACATGTTGGTTAAAGGGCTGATTTCCCCATCCACAAAAAGGGGACAAATCAAACCCCTCTAATTATCATTGGCATTTGTGTCAGCAGTTGCCTGGGAAAGCTGTTCTACAGTATCTTAAACAAGAGAATAGCAGATTTTCTTGATACACATTCCATTCTAAGCAAAAATCAAATTGGCTTCCTTCCAAAACACCGTACCACTGATCATGTTTATACGCTCCACACCTTAATTAATAAACATGTTCACCAAACAAAAAAAAAATGGCAAGATATTTGCTTGTTTCATTGATTTTAAAAAAGCGTTTGATTCTGTTTGGCACAAAGGGCTCTATTTTAGACTACTAAATTGTGGGATAGGGAGTAAAGTGTATGACCTAATTATATCCATGTATTTAAGTAACAGATGTGCTGTTAAAATTGAAAAAAAAAAATAACCCAATACTTCACCCAAGGGAGAGGTGTCCGTCAGGGCTGTAATTTAAGTCCGACGTTATTTTATATATATATATATAAACAAACTTGCTATTCAGTTAGAGCAATGTCCTGGTCCTGGCCTCTCCCTCCTAGATAGACTGGTGAAGTCTCTATTTTTTGCTGATGACTTGGTTCTACTGTCTACTGAAAAAGGTCTACAACTACAGTTAGACATAGTAGAAAAGTACTGTAAGACCTGGGCCCTAGAGATAAACCTAGACAAAACAAATGTAATGATTTTCCAAAAACGCCCCAAATGCCAAGAAAACAAACACCAATTTAAAATAAACAATTCTATCATCCCCCACACCATGAGCTATACCTACCTAGGTATAACAATGACAGCATCAGGGAGTTTTAACATGGCAGTGAATGCACTAAAGGAAAAAAGCCTCAGAAGAGCCCTAAATGCAATTAAAAGAAAATTTTATAATCTCCAAATTCCAATTAAAATCTGGCTTAAAATATTTGATAGTGTCATCCAGCCCATTGCGCTGTATGGTAGTAAAGTATGGGGTCCACTCAGTCATCATAGCTACATGCTGAGTTCTGCAGATACATTCTACAAGTACAGAGAAAATCCAGCCCACAAATCCAGCCCACAAGACACCCTTCATTCTAAAGCCCTCCAAACCCAAGAGCTGAACCCAGAAAAAAGTCCCCTACATCAGTTGTTGCAGAGACTAACTGCCTTGCCACACACCCACTCTGATCAGTCTCACAACAACACTGTTTTCCAAAAAACAATCAGAGTAAACCAAATTATGAAACAATGTAAAGAATCCTATTTGGAATATTGGGAAGAAGATACTAAAACTCAAAGTAGATTACAATGCTATCTGGCCCTAAACCGAGAATATAAATTAGCAGAATATCTTAATACTGTCAGAGATAGAAAACAGAGACTGACCCTTACCAAGTACAGGCTAAGTGAGCACAAATTGGAAATCGAAAAAGGAAGACTCAGAAAATCATGGCAACCAAAAGAACACAGAATATGTGGTTACTGCATGACAGGTGAGGTTGAGACAGAGATGCACTTCCTCCTACAATGTACATCCTTCGATCAAACAAGAAACCTTTTCTTCAACAAATTTAACTCAGAAATTCCTAATTGTAATGAACTTAATGACATATCAAAATTGAAGATACTATTAGGAGAAGGAGATAAAGCATATCTTGCTGCCCAGTATGTATAAACATGCCACAATCTGAGGGACAATGAGTGACCTATATCGACAAATAAACACACACACAGACACACGCACAGACACACACACACACTGCATTATACACTGCATTTTATTTTACTTTTACCTCTTTATTTATTTTATTCTTATGAAAATTTACTGACATGTATGTGTTAAGATTTATTGTATAACTGCTTTGGCAATATAAGTGAGCTTGTCATGCCAATAAAGCATTCTTGAATTGAATTAAATTGAATTGAGAGAGAGAGAGAGAGAGAGTATTGAGAGCGGTTAGTGGTAGCGGTGTATTCATGCTGAGTTTAGAGAGAGAGAGAGAGAGAGAGAGAGAAGATGTAGCTGATAGAGAGAGTATTGAGAGTGGTTAGTGGTGGCGTGTATTGTGGCATGTATGGTGGCGTGCTGTACATGGTGTGGACAGGCGCTGGTGTAATTGCTGAGGACAGTTGCGGGTGATGCTGAAGCCATATCAGCATCACCCGTCATATCTCACACCTCCCCTGAAACTGGCCCATTAACATTTAAACACTCATGTGTGCACATGCCTTCATGTCTTCTTCATGTGACAAGCAACCTGTTTGTGTGTGTGTGTGTGTGTGTGTGTGTGTGGGTGCAGAAGTGGGCTTGAACACAAAACATTCTCTCTCCTCTCTCCCTTTCCCTCTGTCTCTCTCTTTCCTTCCCTCTCTCTCACACACGTGTGTGAGTCGACTTTAACTGATCTAATGAAGTAAACTCCTATTTGTTTCCTATGCATTAAGTTGTGTTATGTAGGCCTTATGTACAGTATATGCTACAGCAACACTTTACATGTAACAATGTCTTCAGAGACGCACAAGGCTATCATGCCAGTCCATTACATAGCACAGTGTGCTCTTCCTGTGTGAATCCACGCTACATCTGTTTTAAATGAGCTTATTAGCTGTCTACTGCAGAGTAGAGAGTTGTCTCTGTGCTGTGCATGAAATAACCCAGACTGTGGTACATTAGTGTGTGTGTGTGTGTGTGCGTGTGTGTCTGTCTGTGTGTACATTAGTGTGTGTGTGTGTGTCTGTCTGTCTGTGTGTACATTAGTGTGTGTGTGTGTGTGTACATTACAGTGTGTGTGTATGTGTGTATATTACAGTGTGTGTTTGTGTGTGTGTGTGTGTGTGTCTGTGTGTACATTAGTGTGTGTGTGTGTGTGTGTGTGTGTGTGTGTGTGTGTGTGTGTGTGTGTACATTAGTGTGTGTGTGTGTGTGTGTGTGTGTGTGTGTGTGTGTGTGTGAAATTACCTGATTGGAGTCTGGGTCCCCCCTGGCCACTTGGACGCAGACGTGGAGCAGACGCTGCAGCTGCTTGCGTGTGTTGTAGAGATCCAATGCAAACAATACCAACAGAAAAAGCACTGATGCGGCGACAACAAAGCCTGATAATGACAATCTCAGTTTGGTATCCATCTACTTTCCACTGTCTGGCTGTCAACAGCGTTCTGTTGTCAACTGCGATTCCTAGAATTCTCCCTTTGTTCAAGTCTAACAACTATGATTGGCCGTGATGCCTGGTGTTTCACAGATGACAATGCAGTGACATGACGAATGACTCGGAAAGAAAGCAGCATGGAACTGTCTTCCCTTTCACACAACTCTCCCCCCCTGCTGCAGAAGATAACCGCAAATGACGTTCAAAAACATAGAAACAGAGGATGGGTCGATTTGATTTGAGTGTCCGTGGCGTGGCACTTATGCTCCATCACGTTTAGCTGCCGTGCGGTTCAGCTTCGGAACCAACTTCCAGACAAGAAATTATCAAAAAGTGTTTTAAAGGCACCCTTAACAGTTTTTTGACCTCAACATAACATTTCCAAATAATTTTGATGGCACATAACCTCATAACAGAGTAACTGCACTTCTGCCACTGTCTAAGCGGCCCTCGGTAGGCGATTACCGGCCAACTTTAGCAACTCTAGCAGCCTTGTAGCTTTGAGTAGAAAACTGCCGGTACATTCTATTCTATCTCAGAGTTCTGTCCGTCACTTATTACAAAAGACACAGATTTTTATTGGGGCAGCCGTGGCCCACTGGTTAGCACTTCGGACCTGTAACCGGAGGGTTGCCGTGGCCCACTGGTTAGCATTTCGGACCTGTAACCGGAGGGTTGCCGTGGCCCACTGGTTAGCACTTCGGACCTGTAACCGGAGGGTTGCTGGTTCGAACCCCGACCAGTGGGCTGCGGCTGAAGTGCCCTTGAGCAAGGCACCTAACCCCTCACTGCTCCCCGAGCGCCGCTGTTGATGCAGGCAGCTCACTGCGCTGGGATTAGTGTGTGCTTCATCTCACTGTGTGTTCACTGTGTGCTGTGTGTGTTTCACTAATTCACAGATTGGGATAAATGCAGAGACCAAATTTCCCTCATGGGATCAAAAGAGTATATACTTAGACTTATACTTATTTAGTTTGTTTATTATTGTGCTTTTCAACTGTAGGGGACCCCTTTTCTGGGATTTGATGTGTTATTGTGTGTCTCTGGTGCTTCCACACGCATACAAACTTGAAAAAAAAACATCCATGCTGTTAGAGATGTTTAGGGTGAGATAAGGGTTTTTGGATGTATCCTGCCTTCAGCCTCCAACTGACTTGTTTACATGAACGCTAAATAATTTAATTGGCAATTATTGACCAAGATAATATAACAGTGCTTCATCTGAGAAGATGCAGTTCTGTAGCCTAACTATACTATGTGAAACGAAGGTGTAGTAGATGTTAGGGGATTTTTAATTGCCGTGTTTCAGACGTTGCATAATCAACACCCCACCTCTCCACACCAAGCCTACAAGCAGTGTTGCCAACTATTTCAAATGGAAAGTAGCTAAAGCCAGCTCCAAAAGTCGCTAAATGTCTCTAGATGACGCCACACACTAATTTGCATATCAATTACGTCACCAGGTCGTGACCCCCCCCACCCAAAACGGGATGGCCCTTTAATTCCCCTTTACACCTGTTTGCTTTTCTCCTAGACCTACTCAAATAGGCAACTTTAAGAGCCTAATTTGAATATATTTAATTTAATATACTTGTATATTAGGGTAATTAATACACTTTACACTTCTGTACATCTTGTTATAGTATACACCAGAATGAGCATTAAGTGGCTGAAAATCAGTCATTTCCAACCTATTCCCAACTGCTGCATTTGCTTTGCAGCTTGAAGTCTGATTATAACTTCACCATTATAGGCTACACACAATAACCTCACGACAATGGCTATATTTTGGATTTGTTTAGTTAATGTCACTCGGACAGACAGACAGAATTTTTTTTCCCTCAGCCGACAGTCTGTCCTGCATTGACAACATTGAGGCTACATAGCCTAAACGAATGCTTTAGGTTTTCCTAACTTGTATGCTCGATTTTGAACTATCTACTTGTGAATGAAATTGTAGCCTACTTTCCTTTGTTGAACGGTGCTGGAAAGCGTGTCCCTGTTTCCCTGTCATCATGTCATTGCTCTCGTCTCGTTGACTCTGGTTGTAATCTCACCCGAAGTTGCTGCACCTTCCAATTACATTGCCTGAGCTGTTAGATCTATAGAACATCTACTTCCGTGGATAACATGGGCTGATAATACATAGGCCAGTCATTACTTTTATAATCATGGGGCAACGCTTTGGGCAAACTCGACGTAGGCTAATTCACAAACGAAACAGGCATGAGACTCTTACACAGCACAGCCGAACTCACCGCTCACTCAGAAGAGTAAAAAGGGACGTTACATGCAATCACATCAGAGTCTCAGAAAGTCTCTAAGAACGCCAGAAATAGTAGCTAGATTTGTCGCTAGTTGCTTTTTACAAAAAAAGTCGCTTGGGGGGTCTGAAATCTCGCTAAATATGGTGACAAAGTCGCTAAGTTGGCAACACTGCCTACGAGTTCAACTGTTTTTTAAGCCTACATATCTCAGAAAATAATGTTAGATACAAGTATAAACCTTTGCACAGTAGTTAATAATATTTAATTTAGTAGGGTAATATTTAGCATTATTGACATAAACTATGAAGCAAAGCCAAGATGGTCAGGCTAGACTCTGTGTATGAAATCCGCTATATAAATAAACTTTACTTGACCAAGCTTATTTTTGAAAGTGTGCAGGCATTTTAGTTGCTAACATGTGATTGTGGTTGTGGCAGATGATAAACGATTTGATCACTTGACTCCTGTTCACATGGATACTGTTGCATGTGTTGTTAGAATTTCCAGAATGCTAAAGATAGCAGTGGCAGCTTTAACATTTACATTTAAAGAGGTGTTGACTTTAATTTAGTTAATTTTAGGGGTAATAACTGTTCTGTGTTCGTAATGACAGTTCTGAGTATGTTTATGTAAAGAAAACATTAAGAGGAGAGAATAAAATGTGTTCTATCTATCTACCATAATCAGTATG
>NC_063208.1:4350173-4352694 GCF_017589495.1 Alosa alosa
GTTTAGGACATTAGAAGTTTAGATTAGGTCTTTAAGTTTAGGACATTAGAAATTCTGGGCTCAACACTAGATGCAATGGTAAAACGCACACACACACACACACACACAACAATACACACAATGGTAAAACTCCACAAATTCCTACGATAGCAATATGACAAGGATTGTGTAGCTCATTCTTATCGTAGCACATTGGTCAGGAATGATCTCAGTGTTCTCAATGATCGCACAGATGATTGGAACACATTTAGTAAAAACAGACAAATCAAATGTTCTACCCAGTTAAGAGCAGTTGATGCACTAGACTAGCAAAAGGACAAGCCTTGAAATCCTCACTCTGCTTTTAATGGCTGTGATGACAGAACAGGTTGTTCAGAATCAGAAACACAGACAGAGACATTTCAGCAGGGCTCATTCATAAACACAGCCCCCTCAATGGAAGAGTCAATAGGAATTAAAACTGAAGTATGCACTATCTTGAATGGCAGAAGCACTTATTCCCTCAGATGATGGAGTTCTCTCTCTCCCCTTTCTCTCTCTCTCCCTCCCTCTTTCTCTCTCTCTTTCTCTCCCTCTCTCTCACTATCTCTCTCTCTCTCTCCCTCTCTCTCTTGTCATCTCTCCCTCGCTATCTCTTTCTCCCCCTCTCTCTCCCTCTCTCTCTCCCCTCTCTCCCTCTCTCTCTCCCTCTGTCTCTCTCCCATCTCTCTCTCTCTCCCTCTCTCTCTTGTCATCTCTCTCTCACTATCTCTTTCTCCCCCTCTCTCTCCCTCTCTCTCTCCCTCTGTCTCTCTCCATCTCTCTCTTTCTCTCCCTCTCTCTCGCTATCTCTCTCTCTCTCTCCCTCTCTCTCTTGTCATCTCTCTCTCGCTATCTCTTTCTCCCCCTCTCTCTCCCTCTCTCTCTCCCTCTCTCTCTCCATCTCTCTCTCTCTCCATCTCTCTCTCTCGCTCCCTCTCTCTCTCTTTCTGTCTTTCTCTTGGCCTTATTTTGTTTCCCGCCATACAAACCACTATTAACTTCACAGAGCAGGATGGCAAAAGAGCTCTAGTGTGTTAGCTCTGCTCTCTCTTGTCATCTCTCTCTCTCTCCTCTCATCTGCCTCCCTCTCTCTCTCTCTCTCTCTCTCTCTCTGTATTATTTTTTAATCTCTTTTTGGCTCTGCTGATATGAAAGGCCATGGCTGTCTGCGATGACATCAGAGAGGGGCCTGATCAGAGGCGTGTGTGTGTGTGTGTGTGTGTGTTTGTAAGAGGGGCCTGATCAGAGGCATGTGCTGCACGTCTCCGTCACCCACTTCCCTTTTACATAAATCATCCGCGCCCCAATATGGATTGGCCCCATATGGCTCTGACACCGCCGCGTGCCACTGTCACACACACAGACACACACGCGCGCACACACACACACACACACACACACACACACACACAAAATACACACACACACAGACATACATACACGAACACACACACACACACACACACACAATCACATGTACAGACACAAACAAACACACACACACACACACACACACACACACACACACACACACACACACACACACACAAACACAAACACATGCACAGACACAGACATACATACACGGACACACACACACACACACACACACACAAACACATGTGCAAACACAAATAAGCACATACACACACTCTCTCTAACACAGACACACTCGCAACACACACACAAAAAGAAACATGTACAGCCGAACACAACAAACACATGTACAGACAAAGAGACAGACACACACACACACACACACATGCATACATACACAGACACACATACACACACACACACACATGCATACATACACAGACACACATACACACACACACACACACACACACACACACAATCACACAGACACAGACAAACACATACACACACACACAAAAAACATGTACAGCCACACATAACAAACACATGTACAGATACACACACACACACATTGACACACACTGACAAGAACGGACAAGATCCCGCTTTATCACCTGGCTGCCACTGTAGCAAAGGAAAACACGCTGGGTTCTGTTTTCATAAAGAAGCTCACTAGTTCAGCTTGTTGTACAACTTTCGTTGGCCCTATAAACAGGCCATAGCATGGACAGTTAGCTTGTTTTACAGTTGGATTCCATTGTTAGAAGCCTGCCTCCAGGTTCAACTGTCGCCCTAATTAGCTTGTTATAGTTACCATTCATAAGCATTGATATGGAACGGCGATTAAACTTTTTTTACCAGATCTACTTCATATAGGTGTCCTGCTATTCAGAATTAAAAGCACCCCAGCCAATCAGAAATAGTATTTCTTTCCAGGTGATAATACATAATAATGGTTACTGTGCACTGAGATGTAGCAGGTTTCTGTATCAGTCTGCTCTTGACTCTCCATGTCTTAAACCCCATTTATAAATAGGAGCTGCTCTATCTCCACAGAGTCCTGAGAGTGGGCGGTGAGACTGCCGGAGCTGCTGAGAACAGAGTGTGTGTGTGTGTGTGT
>NC_063208.1:4353194-4358194 GCF_017589495.1 Alosa alosa
CCATATAGATGCAGGAATGCTGTCATTAACATTGGCCATATAGATGCATTAACATTGGCCATATAGATGCAGGAATGCTGTCATTAACATTGGCCATATAGATGCATTAACATTGGCCATATAGATGCATTAACATTGGCCATATAGATGCAGGAATGCTGTCATTAACATTGGCCATATAGAGGCATTAACATTGGCCATGTAGATGCAGGAATACTGTCATTAACATTGGCCATATAGATGCAGGAATGCTTTTATTAACATTGGGCCACATTTTCACATGTTGAAGTTAAGAGAACCACCTTACCATCAACTAACCCCACCCTAACTCTACCATCAACTAACCCCACCCTAACTAACCATCAACTAACCCCACCCTAACTAACCATCAACTAACCCCACCCTAACTAACCCTAACCCTACCATCCAGCTAACCCAGCCTCTTCAACCATCAGCTAACCCCCTCTAACTAACCATCAACTAGCCCCCACCTAGCTAGCCCAACCTAACCCTACCATCAACTAACCCAACCCTAACTCTACCATCAACTAACCCCACCCTAACTAACAATCAACTAACCCCACCCTAAATGTTTCTAGGTGTGCAGAGGCCTAGATAGTAAGGTTTTGTAGACGTTGACATTTTCACATGTTGAAGTTAAGAGAACCACCTTACCATCAACTAACCCCACCCTAACTCTACCATCAACTAACCCCACCCTAACTAACCATCAACTAACCCCACCCTAACTAACCATCAACTAACCCCACCCTAACTAACCCAACCCTAACCCTACCATCAACTAACCCAACCCTAACTAACCATCAACTAACCCCACTCTAACTAACCATCAACTAGCCCCACCCTAACTAGCCCAACCCTAACCCTACCACCATCAACTAACCCAGCCTAACTCTGCCATCAGCTAACCCCCCCCCTAACTAACAATCAGCTAACCCCACCTAAATGTTTAAGGTGTGCAGGGGGCCTGGAATAGTGGGTTTTGTAGACGTTGACAATTCTTAGTATTTTTTTTTCAGAAAACCCTCAGGAAATAAGGTTATTTAGTCTAGAATGCCATAGTATTCTATAGGCGTTTTTAGCAGGCATTTCAGGAGTAAATGGGTTAACTAACCCCATTCTAACCCTACCATCAACAAAGTCAAACCCTTACTCAGTCCAATACAACATGATCGTAACACAAAACCTCTATCTCTATCTCTATAAATTCAAATTCAAAGGAGCTTTATTAGCATGACTGTTTGGATACAGTGTTGCCAAAGCCAGTGTTACAGATAACACAGTAGAATAACAAAAGAAAGAAAATAGACATACATATCTATCTATCTATCTTTTTTGAATTTCTCCTTGGGGATCAATAAAGTATCTATCTATCTATCTATCTATCTATCTATCTATCTATCCCCACCCCTGGTAAGAACTACCACCACTAAGAACACCACCACCACCACCACTAAGAACACCACCACCACCACTAAGAACACCACCACCACTAAGAACACCACCACCACCACCGCCACCACTAAGAACACCACCACCACCACCACTAACAACACCACCACCACTAAGAACACCAGCTATGGAACATTGACCCCAATCCCTGATGCCATGAATTGGGACATATGCTTGTCCACAGTGAGAGAGAGAGAGAAAGAGAGAAAGATTGATTGATAGATAGATCCAGTCCCAAACTTCCTAGTACAGGCATGCTCAATCAATCACTGTCTGTTTGTGCGGGTTTAGGATGCAGGGTTGCTTAGGAGCCAAAAATGCCTCTGAATACAAAAGATTAAACTAGACTCAATGGAATGATTAACGAGAGGCATTTTAGCTGAACAAACAGGCCAAAGCAGTGTTTTAGGACACACACACACACACACACACACACACACACACACACACATACAAATTGAACACTGCAGTTTGCTGTCATGAAACACATTTTGTATCAATCAATTTCAGGTCTGACTTTGGTCTCACAGAGGATCAATTAGATTTAGGCTCATTTACATTGAGCCATTAACAAGAGACATTTGTCCCAACATGCTTTACACAGCCAAATAGCTGAACCCTGAAACCCTGAAGAGAAAGCTTAAGGCGAAGGTGGGGGAGTCCCTCCTAAACGGAGGAAATGGAGGTCAGAGGTCAAAGGTCAGCTCAGACGGAACAAACGTGTTGGGGGTCAGCCTGGTACCAGCAAGCAGCAGCAGAACCCCCCATCCCTGTCAAGCCACAGAACCCTCCATCCCTGTCACGCCACAGAACCCCTTAGAACCCTCCATCCCTGTCACGCCACAGAACCCTCCATCCCTGTCACGCCACATGAAGTAAAACCAAAGTCCTTTTAGGCAAGTCCCTCCACTTGGCGGCCATATTGCTTTTTGGGCACTTATTGGGCATTTTTTTCGGGTAGAACTAGGCGCCACATAAAGTAAAACTACCCTCCCTCCCCTACATTGCAAAAACCTGCAACTTGGCAGACAAATTTGCTTTTATTAAATCAAATTTGGCTGCCAGTGCGTTAAACAAATTTGTCTTGATAAAATGTCTGAAAATAAGTAAAACTTTTATTAAATTAAGTCAAAATTATCTTACGAGAAAGTGCTAGGTAAGTCTTTTAATACTAAAATAGATCAGATATAAAATATATCAGTTTTTGCGGTGTAAATCTGAGCATCTGTATTTTGAGCTGAATCCAGATGATCATGGTGGAGGACAGAGATGTGGCGATCCTCTGCCTTGCATAAACTTGAATTATGAGAGTGTACACACACACACAGACGGATGGGTAGGTGTCGAACCCAATTACAATCCCCTCACTACTATAGTATCCCAGTATCTCCATGATAGGTCCAGACCGATTACAATCCCCTCACTACAATACCCCAGTATCTCCATGATAGGTCCGAACCCGATTACAATCCCCTCACTACAATAGCCCAGCATCACCATGATAGGTCGAACCTGATTACAATCCTCTCTACAATAGCCCAGTATCACCATGATAGCTCGAACCCGATTACAATCCCCTCACTACAATAGCCCAGGATAACCATGATAGCTGAGATACTGTTCCTCTGCAGGAGAAGCACACACACACACACTACACACACACACAGTCACTCCCTCCCTCCCAGCCCACACACACATCTTCACTGTCATCCACTCACATACATTACATACAGTACTCTGCTTGCAATAGTAAGTCCCCTGACCCCCAACACACACACTTACATCATCACTGTCATCACTTCACATACATACAGCACACTGCTTGCTACAGTAAGCCTCCCTCATACTTGCTGCACACTGCCCCCCCACACACACAGCACATTGTCTTCAGGATCTTCTCCAACACACATCCTCTACATACTTACAGCACACTGCCCCACCTACCCACCTACACACTACACACACACACACACACACACAGTCACTGCTCCTCCCCTCCGCCCACACACACATCTTCACTGTCATCACTCACATACGTACATACAGTACTCTGCTTGCAATAGTAAGTCCCTGCCCCCCCTACATACACAGCACATTATTTCAGGGAAGCTTCTCCAACACATCCCCAACATGCCCTGGCACACTGCCCCCAATACACAGCTTGTTGTCTCTTGGGGAGCTTCTCCAACACACATATTGCACACTGCCCTCTCCCCACATACACAGCACACTATCCCATCTCCCCTGTCATCCCCCAACACACACACCAAGACCCTGGCAGTTGGGTTGGCCTTGAGCCGTGGATCTGCCCAAGGTTTCTTCCTTGGTGGGGAGTTTTCCTTGCCCCTGTTGCTCTTGGGTGCTCCTTGTTGGTGCCCTCCACCCAATCCCAATCCTCCCCCACCTTTTTTATGCAGCCCTTGCCCTTAATCTACTAAACCCCTCTTCTACTGCACTTTTTACCCCCATTAATGCACAAATAGGCTGACACCAGACATGAATTTCACTGCATTTCTTACTTCCAGTAACTATATGCATGTGACAATAAACTTCCTTGTATCCTTGTATCCTTGTATCCTTGATACTGTTCCTCTGCAGGAGAAGCAGAGTGGGGATCTTCTGATTCAGCTCACCAGTGCAACACTTCACGCTACTGTACAGACACTTGGACAGCTAACGACGTGCGCAAACAAAAGGGAATGTGTTTCTTCCGGTCACAACCGTCTGTCTGTTTCTCAAATCCACAGTCACACGCTCAAATAAAACCCAATTCTTATGTGTGTAAATTCAACCTAGGTTACCTTCGCTCCTGCCCTAACCAAACAATAAAAAAACAATCACACCACACAGTACACCACATGACCAGACAAATATATGTGATCTGATACACAGCACGGCTACATCCTGCGGCTACACCTTGCGATGCTACAGTGTGTCAGTGACCTACACTGACCTACATTCCTCCCTATTTCCCACTGGAGCTCTGCTTGGTCAGCACCAAAGTCTTGCCTAACTGCATGTGTGTGTGTGTGTGTGTGTGTGTGTGTGTGTGTGTATTATTGATAGCGTGTGTGTGTATGTGTGTGTGTGTGTGTGTGTGTGTGTGTGTGTGTGTGTGTGTGTGTGTGCGTGCGGGAAGTGTGTGTATGTGTGTGTGTGTGTCTTGCGTGTGTCTTGGCGGTGGAGCAACACCTCATCATTAAAACACCTGGGAAGGATCCCAAGGCTGCGGTTTGTTCCTGGGTAGGAGGCTGATCAATCGATGGCGGCTCCTTGAGGGAGAGTCACGACATGGAGAGCAAAAGGTGAGAGAGAGGGGGTAAGAGAGGTGAGGAGAGAGTGAGAGTGGAGAGAGAGAGAAGGGGTGAGAGAGAGAGGGATGGGGAGAGGGTGAGATAGAGAAGGGAGAGAGGGGTGAGGGTGAGAGAGAGAGAGAGAGAGGGTTAGAGAGAGAGGGTTGGGTGAGAGAGAGAGAGGGGGTGAGAGGGGGTGAGTGAGAGGGGTGAGAGAGAGGGTGAAGTGCGTCG
>NC_063208.1:4363194-4365694 GCF_017589495.1 Alosa alosa
CTAATTAATATTAATAATATGTGTGGTATGTATAATAATGTGTGTGTGTGTATGTGTATAATAATGTGTGTGTATGTGTGTATGTGTATGTGTGTATTAATATGTGTGTAATATAATGAGTATATGTGTAATTAATATGAGTATGTAAGTGTATGTCTAATTAATAATGTGTGTATGTGTGTAATATGTGTAATAATGTGTAATATGTAATTATGTGTATGAGTATATGAGTATGTGTAGGTAATATCTAATTAATAATATATGTATTTAATATTAATATATAATAATGTGTAATAATGTGTGTATGTAATATGTGTGTATGTGTGTGTATATGGTGTGTAAGGTAATAATAATATGTAATGTATCTAATTATGTGTATCTATTAGTAATATGTGTATGTAATGTATCTAGTATGTGTGTGTAATATGTAATATGTGTAGTGTGTAATAATATTAATAATGTGTATGTGTCTAGGTATGTGCATGTGTAATTAATGTAATTAATGTGGATATGTGTGTGTGTATTTATTAATGAGTATGTATGTATGTCTAGGTATGTGTGTGTGTGTAATATGTATGTGTGTGTGTGTGTGTGTAATATGTAATTAATGTGTGTGTGTGTATGTATGTGTGTGTGTAATAATTATGTAGTGTAGTGTGTGTATGTGTGTGTAATAGAGTGTGTAATTAATATGAGTGTATTAATAATGTGTATGTGTATGTATATGTATGTAAAAGTAAAAGGCAACCTAGAAATTAGGAAGAGCAAATTGACTCCTAATGTTGTCTGAGTAATTACTCCATACAGAAACTACTACCATAGTAGCAATAAAATTTAATACATGCAAAAGTAAAAGTGCTAGTGAAACACATACTACAGAGGGAACAAAGGAGCACCTAGAAATTTTATATTTCTAAGAAGTGCAAAAAGGTAGCTGCTAGAGGCAACTACTGCTGTTATTGGAGAGTGGAGTGTGCAGAGAGGAACTAGACAAACTACTGCTGCTGCTGGAATTAACTACTGATGTTGTTAAGAACTAACTATTGATATTGTCGCTAGAACTAACTATTGATAATTATTGCTAGAATTAACTACTGATGTTATTTACTGCTTGAGGTAAAAGGTATCATTGGGGGCACTAGCTCAGAGTTGGACAGACCTCTAATTAGGTAGCTTAAATTAGAGCTGGGCAGTGTGAAACCAAGGAACCTACTAAGGGCTAGACCTACATAGGAGCTCTGGTGAGTGGAGAGATCTGCTAGTGGAGGAATCTGATAGTGCAAGAGTTCTGGTGAGAGTGAAAATCTGAGTGAGTGGGAGAGGAGTCTGCTAATTGGAGTTCTGAGTGAGTGTAAACTCTAGTGAGTAGTGAATTGAGAATTGAGGAGTTCAGCTAGTGGCAGGCAGGCTGTGAGGGCAATGTGAGAGACCTAGAGGGCCTTCTAGGGACAGAAATGAAAGCTATGTATTAAATTAGACGGGGGCTTTAGCCAGGGGTCTATACATGAGCTGATGGGTCTAAGAAGTGAGCTTGAGCTGTGATCTACCTCTGTGAGGCAGTAAATTGGCATGGGCTGCACGGCTGCACTAGCCGAAGGTCCATGCTGTCTGCACACCCGGCACAAACAAGCAAATCATGGTGCATCTACAGATGAAGAGAAACAAAAATGAGATGTAGAATATAAGACTATAGAGCAAGCAGAGTGTGGAGAAGTGTTAAATATCCATTTCCACTACACACACACACACACACTTTGGGCAGAGCTAGGTGATAGGACATTTGCGTCCCCAGAGCAACCAGCAGGGGGAATGGAATGTTAACTAACATGTTTTATTAACTAATTGCTATGTTTCTTTTGCTGTCAGTGGCATTTAGAAACATCATGAAAATCCGGCTCCCAGCACCTGATGTAGCGATTGTTATTCCTGAGACCAGCTCAAAGGAGAGAAGGAGGGAGGGAGGGGGGGGGGAGGGGCCTGAGTACATTTATTACGTTTACGTTTCGTGACCTTGGCTGACCTTTTATGAGAGGGGTGACAAGAACTATCCATTCAGGCTCCATTGCTGAAGGAGACTTTGGTGTAACAATAGATCCTTTTACAAACACCACCAGACCAGCAGGAGGATGAGAGAGCAATAGTGTACCAGCCAAAGATTAATAGAAGTGGGAGGAGAGAAGGAGGAGGAGGAGAGAGGGAGAGGGAGATGGGGGAGGGAGGGGAAGAGGGTGGGGAGGAGGGAGGGTTAGTGTAGTGTAGTGTGGCCAGTGTAGTGCTTGAGTGTGGTGTGTGAGTGTGAGTGTAGTGTAGTGTGAGTGTGGTAGTGTGTGAGTGGCAAGGTGTAGTGTAGTGTAGTGTGTAGTGTGTAGTGTAGTGTGGGTGTAGTGTAGTGCTAGTGTGAGTGTAGTGTAGTGTGGTAGTGTAGTGTAGTGTGTAGTGTAGTGTGTAGTGTAGTGTAGTGTAGTGTAGTGTAGTGTAGTGTAGTGTGTAGTGTAGCGTG
>NC_063208.1:4370694-4375694 GCF_017589495.1 Alosa alosa
TTATTCCACTGAGATTCATTAGGCTATAGCCCACACTCCAAACTATCAGTGAAGTGCTACAACATTACCTTTCCAATCCACTGGCTGTCTCTGCTGTTGTGTCATTACTGAAAAGCCTGTTGTTATCAAGTAAGAACGACCACACGCCCTTCTTAGTCTGCTCGGCTCTTTTCCATATCTCTGCGCACAGTCTGTCCAAATCATCTGCAGGAGAATAGGGATGTGTCCATACCGACCGAGGAAAAGGGCCGCAAACCCCCTTCGAATTACCCCCTGTTATATGTGAGTCCGGCATTTCTCAAAAAATCTGTCATATCCTAATCAGTGGGTACTAGCCAATGGTCCAGGCAGCCTTTCTAAAGCCCACCAGTGATGTTTAGTTTCAGTCTACAGACGTTCTGAGCTACAGTGCAAAACAAACAAAGCAGTTATGGCAACAATGGTGAAGATGCGTGTTTTAATTCGGAATACAGAAGTACGTTCCGGATGTTCTATGGGAGAATGTTGGGTTGTTCTACTGGTAAAATTTGCCTACATTTAAATTGGCCTACTCAGAGCGCTATAAAGAGATATCTATATGGCTCTGGGCCTACTCATCTCAGTTTCTAAGCAGCTTCTCACGGGTTAGTAAACAATTATTTTATGCTTTGGCCTGCATCTGTTAAAATGTCTATCTATATTGTTTGTAATGCATCAAATCTACATTGTTACCTTTTCGTAGGCTTATAGTTTCACATGAAATATGTTTCTCTGACAGTAGCACAGGAGTTTTTTCCCCCTCTTGTTCTTAAAGCCCACAGCCTCGTTTGAGTGTGAGATAAACGTTGATACAGAGATAACCTCTAGATGGTACTGTCTACAGCATATTAAATGTGTGGCGCACAGACACTGAAGTTTGCTGTCAACGGTTGAAATTAGCGCATTGACAGACGCCTGCGCGCAGGAACTTTGATTTCCGCCCCGGGAACTTCAAGAACTTACATTCTACACTACTGCAATGCATTATGACATTTGGATATATTCCGGGGGAAAATAATAGATTATGTAGGCTATAATGCCCAATCTACACAAAATGATCTGATTCGATATTATTTGCCTACATTTAGTTTAGTGTAGTGTTCCTGAATTGTTCTTTTATGTTGCCTGTTTTGTTCTCAATGGGCATTAATACATAGAATAGAGAGCCCAAAAGACAGACACATTACATTAGCGGGATTGTTTTATGACTGAAGGCATAGTAAAACTAATTATCTGTTTTATGCAAAAATGGAAATGGCATTCAAATTCACTGCCATGGGTTCCGAACAGTTAGTCGCCGTATTTTACGTGGAGCGGGCAAGAGGTGAATCACGACTGTTTGCGCAACAGCCAATCAGATGAGAGGGCAGGTGGCCATTTCTCTGTAACAAGCTCAGAGCTTAATTAATTAACCTATAACACATTTCTTTCTCTGCTCTGCTTTTTGTGTTCTCCTTTCGTGTGAAATTAAATGTAGCCTATGCAATGTACAGTACAGTATGATGACAGTAAGTTGCCATTTGAGATTACACCATCGCTCCGTTGTGTAGCCTTAGATTTTTAAAACATATAATAATAATAATAATAATAATAATAGTCCAAATAATAATGAAAAATCGTTTCTTTAGAATGAGACATCACTGTATGACGCCTCGTTGTTTGGTTGATCACCAATGAGGGAGGGAGAGAGCGAGAGAGAGAGAGAGAGAGGGAGAGGGAGACGCAGAGATTGGATTCTGCAGTCAGTAGTCAGACTCCAAGCGTCGGTTGGAGAAGAAGCCTAGCCTACGCTGTAGAGAGGTAGAGACTATGGAGATACATCGATTATTTTCTCACAACCGAATGAATCAGACAGGCAAGAAGGCAATAAACTTTTGAGAGGGGGCGTTCCTCGCATCCGTCCGTTTCCCCCCTCGTTCACCTCTTATCGCCTTTACTTGTTCGCAGAGAGGGCGAAAGGTGGTTTCTCGGCAGTGGCGATACTCTCATTAATTGGAAATATAACGCGCACACACACGGAGCCCCGCGCGGAGGCAGCAGAAGGTGTATTTGCGCGCTCCATCTTGCCCCCGCTTTTCTCATCGGCGTCTTGGGAGTTGATGAAGGATTTTATGAGCATTCCAGCTGTGTGGTACTCAGTGCGACGCATTTATTATTGGGCTCTGTTTTTCTCTCTTTTGGTGTGAAATCTTCCATTAAAATTCGCTAACCCCGCGGTTCGCATGAAATGGTTCAGTCCAGCTGCAGAAGCCGAGTCTCGATGCATTGGGATTTTTCTCAGCCCCGACACGAAGTGAATCTTCCATTTAATACCATCTGATAACGTGCCTGCCAAAATATCCTGCCATGTGCTCGGCTTTGAATTCTGACGGAACGGGACTTGTACGGACCGAGTACCGATGTAGACACAGCGGAGCGAGAAGACCGGACGGAGTGCGGATTTTTGCGCTAATGAAGGTGGGATCACAGGCGCATTATTGGAGCCGGGTTCTGTTCTTGTACATGGGGCTACTGGCTGCTACGGTTAAGGGTAAGTTTGCCATTCCGCTGTTTGCTCACGGAGTAGTGCGCTCCCGTCCTTTGCGTTCACAAGTATGTGGGGCTTCCCGTTATTCTCACAGAAACGTCACTTCTCTGGTCAGACACGTTTCTGTAGCATTTCTATGTCTTATAACAGCTAAGGACATTTGTGACACTTGTTTTTACAGCGATATCTTCCCCATCGCTAAAATGTCTTTACCTTGCCCAATCACTTTTGTGATTTCAGTGCATTGAGTTAAGATGACAAGTGGCATAAGCAGGGATGAGCTACTAGGGAATATAGGGGATCCATACCGGCATAGGATACGCAAAGGTGGGCATGAAGCCGAGACCCGTCTCTGTACACATGCGATGGGTCTGTTCTGTGAAACATGCAATCCTTCCCCTGAGCTCAGTCGGTTCATCACATCGCAAATGCAGTCCCGCGCATTTGTTTTCCTAATTATCTGTCCAAACACGTCCATTTCCCCCGTGCACACTCCAATCTCCGTAACCGATAGTCTACCTAGTCACCTTCATCCAGGGTCTAACAAGAAACTTAAAGTGTGTGATTAGATTTGACTGGAAGAGCTTGCAGCAACGAGTTGAAAAAAAGTGTTTTGGAGCTAATTCTTTCTCTCACTCTGTACATGTGTGTGTATGTGTGTGTTTGTGTGTGTGTGTGTGTGTGTGTGTGTGTGTGTGAGAGAGAGAGAGAGAGAGAGAGAGAGGAGAGAGAGTGAGTGAGTGTGTGTGTGTGTGTGTGTGTGTGTGTATGTGTGTTAGAAAGATAATAAGGGAGAGAGAGATCGTGGGTTCTGTCAAGTGTGTCTGTGCCGCCTGTGTGCGTGTGTGTGTGCGTGTACTCGCGCCATGAGTTGGGGGTGGGGTGGGGGTGAATTTGGAACGATAATGATGATGATGAAGGTAATGGTGGTGGTCGTGGTATAGTTGTTTTCGGGGTTGGATATGTTGGTGGTGCACGGGCGCCTTCATGAGTTCCATAGCTCCCCATCACGAGAAAATTGGTTCCAGTGCCCAGGGAAATAATGTGGGTAACTTACATGTTTGCTGACGGTTTGAAAAGATCAACAGATTATTCAAGCCCTTTCGTCTAAATAGGCTCCCCCACAGTGCTCCAACAGCTTCTCAAGCTTAATGATATTAAAACGAGAGAGAGACAGTGGGGGGGATTGACGCTTGTCTCAAACATTTTTTTTCAATGGTTCAAGAAGGTAAAATCAAGTTGGGCGTTATCCTGTCAGAGGATGCTTTGAAGAGAAGGCATTTTCCCAGCGCCCAGAAATTCTGCGGGTCATTTGATGCAAACGGTGTCCTGTTTAATTCGGCTGGCAGGCACCGATTGCTTTAACGCGCACAATGTGAAAACATGACGCCAAGCTAATATCATCAATGCCATTTCTGTTACAACGTCTGGCCCCGATATCGTGTAGTGATAGTGGATTCCAGTGAGTAGACGAAAGTGTTGAGAGATTCAGGGTAGCCTACGCGTTGCATAAACCGCCTTTTGTGTTGCCAGCACAGCGGCAGAGCTGAGGCTTTTGAACTCGTTCACGAATCTTCTTCATTCCCAGGCAGTTTCCCAGACTTCCCATTGAGCGGCACCAGAGATTCACAGTAGCTCCGCGGACAACCCCGCAGCTGCGGATCGGTACTTTTCTTGGTCAAACGTCTCTATGTCGGTGGTACTGACGCCCAGTAGTAGATCTTGAGTATCGGGCTTCAAGGTTTTAGATTTAACACGGCTATTTCGTTTGGAAGTAGTTGAATTAGCACCTAGTGCTGATTGTGATCACATTCGGACTCTTCGTTGCCACTACACACCCTACAGATTTTTCGGTTTCTAATCGGATTATTTGCAATGATTGTTCTCCTATCGAAGTTACTTAAAGGTCTATAACCCATGTAGGTTTTTATTTATTTATTTATTTATTTATTTATAATACAACACTTAATGAATTCAATCAATGTTATGCAATATACATATTAAATATACAGGGGCAAAAATCCCTTGTGTGTTTTGAAGTGGCAATTTTGTGAATTCTCCCCACCACCTTGCCTGGGATTGCTTTTATGTTCCTTTACAAATCATTAGAATGAGTGTTCCGAATCCACAATCCCCAGTGTTGCGGGCGCAAGAAAGGCGGCCCTCGTGTTCATCATCCTGAGCGGTTAATCATTCATGCGGTGTATTTTAACATTACACGAACAGCAGGAACGCGGTGTCAGTGTGTGTGTCTCTCCATGATGTAACCGGGTGTAACATTCCGTTACCCACACGCGCCGGTGGGAAGGCAGGCAGGCGAAGCTTTTGATCATATTACAGAATGATTGTTTAGGGATTCAGATGCAAAGTAGATCCATGATTTGTCAGAACAACATGTGGAATCTCCCACTGAGACTTCGATGCTTTCTTGAAACAATATTTGGCTATCGTTGGA
>NC_063208.1:4380694-4385694 GCF_017589495.1 Alosa alosa
CACAACACAACACAATCACAACTCTGTGCACTGAAGCCGTGTCTGCTGTCGGCTTGTTGCGCATGACCTCCAGTTGAGCTGAGTGAAGAGTATTGATCATTTTAGTCCTGGACAATCCTAATAATGACCCGACTACAGTTTTGTTTTGTTTTTTTCCCCACCACCACCGCCCCTTACGGGGGACCTATATTATTCTCTCTTTTTCCCTTTCTTATATTTTTGAATTATAATTTCTTCTTTTTCCAAACAATCCTCAAAGAGAATCACATATAATGGAAGACAATACAAAGATAAAGAGAAAAAAAGATAAAGAAAAAATAAAATAAAACAGCCCCCAACATTCCAAACCCACATCCCCACCCCACATCCCCACCCCCACCCCATATCCCCCACCCCCACCCCCACCACCACCCCCATCCATCCATCCTCCTCCATCCTTCTCCATCCTCCTCCATGCTTCTCCATCCTCCTCCATCCTCCTCCATCCCTCTCCATGCTTCTCCATCCTTCTCCATCCTCCTCCATCCTTCTCCATCCTCCTCCATGCTTCTCCATGCTTCTCCATGCTTTATCTTAGACCCGACTACAGTGTACAGCTGGAGCAGAACTGGCTAACTGATCTTTTTTTGCATTGCGTGCTCAAGGGGTTGTGTGTGTTAGGACGGTCACTGCAGGGGATGGAGAGGGGTGTGTGTCGCGGATTTGTCTGCTCGTCCCGGTTGTTTGCATCACGATTGCGGCTGGTCAACCTATCCTTACATCCCTACTGGTCAGCTTTCTGTAAGTAGAAAAATGGAGTTCAATTGAGATTATATTGAATGTTAGATAAGATAGCCATAACTAGTCACTGACTAGCTCAGTTATCATCTGGTGAACAGAGTTCTAATGTGATTACGGAATGTTGAATGTTAGATAAGCTTCTCTTAACTAGTCACTAACATAGCAGCTCAGTTATCATCTGGGGTGGATAATGGATCCTTGGAAACAAAAGCTTCAGAGAGAGAACACATTGAGCGTCTGTCATAGCCCCTCCCATGTGCTCTTGGACACAACAGCGAGGGAATCGGAGATAAGACGAGCTTACAGTGTGGCTGTATGTGGAGGAAGAGAATGAGCACATGTCAGCATTTCAGTGTCCCAGTGTGATGTAAATGTCAGCTATCAGTATTGTATTATGTAACAGTCAGTTGAATAATATGGCAAGGTGTTGGACTCCTCCTCTGAGCAGTGCTTCACTTTTATCAGGACCAAAGCAATGGAGGTCCAGCTTTTAAAGGAGAGACAGAAAAGACCTCTCTCTCTCTCTCTCTCTCTCTCTCTCTCTCTCTCTCTCACACACACACACACACACACACACACACACACACACACACACAGCTTTTAAAAGGAGGGACAGAAAAGACCTCAAGGTCGGTCAAGAGTATATATAGAAAGTCTGGGGAGCAGTGCCCGCTCCTTAAGAAACACTTCAGTGATGAAGCGTCAAGGACGGGCTGATTGATTAGTTTTAATAACAGACTTATTTGCCACTTTTGACCTTTCCTTCAAGGGTAGGCATCAGGTGGTGAGTGAGAAAAAGAGAAGAGTGTGTGTGTGTGTGTGTGTGTGTGTGTGTGTGTGTGTGTGTGTGTGTGTGTGTGTGTGTGTGTGTGTGTGTGTGTGCATTTCTTTACCTGGCAACCAGTCTAACCCTCTTTCCTGCAGCCTTTCTGCTTGTCATGAATACCAATATTTTCTTATGTTTTTTCTGCCCTTTTTTTCTTTATCAACCCCGCTCTGACTCTGTGTGTGTGTGTGGGTGTGTGTGTGTGTGTGTGTGTGTGTGTGTCTGTGTGTGTTTCAGTGTGTGTTTCAGTGTGTCTGGGACTCTATTGCTTATGTGTGTGTGTGTGTGTGTGTGTGTGTGTGTGTGTGTGTGTGTGTATGTGTGTGCGTGTGTGCGTGTGTGCGTGTGTGTGTGTGTCTGTGTGTGTGTGTGTGTGTGTGTATTGCAGCTATTTTGTCTGAAAGTGCTTGGTCACTCCTCATTGATCAGACGTGTTCTTCTGGAGAGTTCCGGCGGGGAGAGGAGCTGAAGGCAGGGCTGGACGAACACCGGCAGACCCTCCGACAAACCCCCCAAATTTACACCCGCACAGGAGAGAGAGAGAGAGAGAGAGAGAGAGAGAGAGAGAGAGAGAGAGAGAGAGAGAGAGGGAGAGAGAGAGAGAGAGACAGAGAGAGAGAGAGAGAGAAGAGAGAGAGAGAGAGAGAGAGAGAGAGAGAGAGAGAGAGAGGGCATGAGAGAGAGAGAGAGAGAGAGAGAGAGAGAGAGAGACAGAGAGAGAGAGAGAGAGAGAGAGAGAGAGCATGATAGAGAGAGAGAGAGAGAGAGAGCATGATAGAGAGATAGACAGATTGAGAGATGGGAGGTTAAAATAAAGCTAATGTAGAGGCAGACTTTGGATGTTTTGATAGCTCTCTGATAGGGTGCATTAGGTAGACCCCTCTCCCCCACCCCACTGCCCTCCTCCATACACCCATGCCCTCCTCCTGCCCTCCCTCCTCCTCCACTCCTCCCCTCCACTCCTCCTCCCCCCCTCCTCCCCTCCTCCTCCTCCCCTCCTCCCCTCCTCCTCACACAGGCCTGTCCCTCCCTGGTGACTCACTCATGATTAATGTGCTCAGAGCCCAGAGAACCGAACCAAGCAGTCTGAACCACTCTGGCACTCATCCAGCACACAACATCAGGCCCACATCAGGGCCACATCAGAGCCACATCAGGGCCACATCAGGGCTAAATCAGGGCCACATCAGGGCCACATCAGGGCTGCATCAGAGCCAGTTCAGGGCCACATCAAAGCCAGTTCAGGGCCACATCAGAGCCACATCAGGGCCACATCAGGGCCACATCAGGGCCACATCAGGGCCACATCAGAGCCAGTTCAGGCCCACAGCAGGGCCAGATCAAGACCAGATTAGCACCAGGTGTGGTCAGGTGATGACCAGGTGAGGGCCAGGTGATGGCCAGATGTGACGCTAAGTTCCAGTGCTGAATCTTCTTCCTGGAGGCCAGCCTGTGTGTCTCTGTGTCTGTCTCTGAGGTTACAGTAATATATTCATGAAGCAGTAATGTGCACTATGATCTCACAGCCCAGACCTGACCCAATGTGACGCGACATGACTGACAGCCCTGCCATCTGAGACCTGTGGGTTTTTCAGTGTGTGTGTGTGTATGTGTGTGTGTGTGTGAGACATGGACACTTATGTGTGTGTGGGTGTATGTGGACTTGTGTGTGTGTGAGACATGCACGCTTATGTGTGTGTGGGTGTGTGTGTGTGTCTGTGTGTGTGACACAGACAGCCCTTGCACCTGATATGTTGAGGCAGACTGAGTGAATGAGTGTAGACACATGAAACTAGGCGTCCGATCGCTCGTATGCCCTCTCTCTCTCACATACACACACACACACTCACATGAGTGTGTGGATGAGTGGCAGCGTGTCCCCTGATGCATATTTCATGTTGGCGTCGTCTGCGGAGGGACTTGGGTTGACCTGCCACACACACACACACACACACACACACACACACACACACACACACACACACACACACACACACACACACACACACACACACACACACACACACACACACACAGGCGTCGTGCCATGCATGCCACGTCTGAGGAGCAGGAAGATTGGGCTCAGAGAGGCTCTTTAAAAATGGAGGAGATGGAACATGGATAAGGGTGTGTGTGTGTGTGTGTGTGTGTGTGTGTGTGTGTGTGTGTGCGTGTGCGTGCCGATGTGTGTGTCTGCGCATGTCTGTGTGTGCGTGTTTCAGTCTGTGTTTATATGATAAGCAGTGAGTCATGCTCATGTTCTGTCACCCAAGGAAGAGGATCACCAAATGTTACTGTGTGTAAACACACGAAGCATCAATACTATATGAGCAAAAATAAAACGCCGTGATGGACTTAACCTGCAGGTTTGCAGCAGTCCACATTTAAATCCAGCTGCATGCCCAGTGTGTGAGCGATGGAGTAGACTGACCTGTCATCTCCTTTAGTGCTGACCAGTGGTCATCACCTTCTGGCTCCATTTCCTGGCTGGATGGTTTCCCTGCTAAGTGTCCATTGTGTGCCGGACATGACTGGGAGTGTGGCCTTGGTTCAGGATGAATAGGTGCTGCTGATCTCAGCATTGTGGAGTCTCCTCTGGTCTTGTTCAGTTTGTTCCCTTTTAACCCCAATCCGGATTTGTATTGCCCAAGGAGCTCTACTGCCCCCAACCCATTCTTTTACCCTGACATGGGGTTGTATCCAGTGTGTCAGACCCTACTCTAATCCAGGCTTGGACTCAAAGCCTGCCAGAGCCATACAGGAATAGAACTGAAAAGAATTGAATTGAATAGAACTGAATTGAATTGAATAGAATAGAGTATGGATTACGGAAGCCGTGACGTAGCGTTGTCAAGGCAGCAATTTCACTGGATCTAAACAAATAAATCCAGCCATTGTATTCACCATAGCTGTGGCTTTCTTAATCTTTTTAAATCATTTTACAACGTTTCCAAGACGTTAGTATGATGAGTTGATTGGGGGTGATATGGTCTATGGGTAGGCTACATGATAGGCATGCCATATTTGGTCCTCAGGACTTCATCGGTGTGTGTTGCTGATTCCAATGCTGCCGTGGCCGCTCAGTGTGGTCGTCGTGGTGACGTGTGCCTAAAGGCACCTTGGGAGTGTGTTTGTGCTCCTGCTGCTTGGGTCACTCCTGGGCCTCTCAGTGGGGAATGCAGGCCAGGTCGACCAGGAGCCATTTATCCTCCGCCGTGTATGTTTGTGTGTGTGTGTGTGTGTGTGAGAGAGAGAGAGATCATCTTCATCTTCCCCTGGAGTGGAAGCGAACTCGCCATGATCAGGATCTCAGCATGTGCTTAACGCAACACAAGTCAGTCCAAGTGCATTCGAAGCGCTTGCTAGTGGTCTCTCCTCTCTCTCTCTTTCTCTC
>NC_063208.1:4390694-4398194 GCF_017589495.1 Alosa alosa
CCCTTTATGAAGGATCTCAAATCTGTAAACCACATAAACTACTCATCTTAATAAGGATCTCAGATCTGTGAAGCACATGTGTGTGTGTGTGTGTGTGTGTGTGTGTGTGTGTGTCTGCATGTGTGTGTAAGCTACTTATCTTTTAATAAGGATCTCAGATCTGTAAACCACATGTGTGTGTGTGTGTGTGTGTGTGTGTGTGTGTGTGTGTGTGTGTGTGTGTGTGTGTGTGTGTATGTGTGTGTGTGTGTAAACTACTCATCTTTTAATAAGGATCTCTGATCTCAGGTCTGCCTCTTGATGGAGGAGAGTAATATCACACCGCTGTGATAACACACAGCTGAACTGGCTTTTGTAGCACTAATGGAGTGAAAGGACAGAGATGCATATATATGTGTGTGTGTGTGTGTGTGTGTGTGTGTGTGTGTGTGTATGTTTGTGTGTGTGTATGTGTGAATGGCGCTAATGGAGTGAAAGGACATGGATGCACTGTAACTGTAATTTCATCAGGAACAGAAGGCAGGTTCAGTGAGTTGGGCAGTGTGACACTGTGATGCTGTGTGTGTGTGTGTTTGTGTGTGTGTGTGTGGCAGTGTGACACTGTGACACTGTGCTGGTTGGTTGTGTGCAGATGCCAGGTTGACCTGGTTTGAGAACATCCCCTCATTACATAGTGCCTGTTCACCCGGCCCAGTGCACTGCGTTGGGTATGAGTAGATGATTCAAGAACAGGAAGTCATCAAATGCATAGTGAATGACCTAACGCTAGGATGTTCCGAGAACAGGAAGTCATCAAATGCATAGTGAATGACCTAACCCTAGGATGCTCCGAGAACAGGAAGTCATCAAATGCATAGTGAATGACCTAACCCTAGGATGCTCCGAGAACAGGAAGTCATCAAATGCATAGTGAATGACCTAACGCTAAGAGTCTGTCACCAAATACGTTCTGCCATCACATGCCACGGTGGGCTAGATGGTCCAGATCCCAGATGCTGATAGAAAAGCTGTGCACACCACAGCGTTTACTAGGACGGATCAACAACATTGAGCAATGCTGATCCACACACCAATTAACTCCGGTTAAATTAATCAGGACAGATTTACAGGCGCACGAGAGGATTTGGGCAGATTTTAGACCAAGGGGAAATCAGCACGTAAATAATTAGCTTGTTATTGTGTTGCCCAGAAGGCAGGTGAAACAACTTGCACAAGTGCTTTCACAACTGAATTGAATTGAATCGAATCGAATCGAATCGAATCGAATCGAATGAAATTGAATTGAATTGAATTGAATTGAATTGAATTGAATTGAATTGAATTAAATTGAATTGAATCAAATTGAATTGAGTCCAGATCAGATCTAGTCCAGATCCCCACATCTTTACCTGACTACTGTACCTGCACTGTATAGCAGGACTGTGTGGGTGAATTGGTGGGAGAGCCATGCCACTAAATCTGCCTGTGGCTGGGGCCCAGTGACCGGTCTCATCCGGTCTGATGTCTGGGTGAACTGGTGTGCCTCCCTGAGTCAGCAGTGTGTGTCGTTCAGATTTGAAGAGGCAGTGAGGTGTTTTGTGAGCTCTGTGTTGAAGCACTGGAGTAGTGTGGTGCTATCTGCTCTGAGTACAGCATACAGTAGCACCTTCATATATCTCTGAGTTTTAACATCTTATCAGCCACAAAGGAACCTTAGATCTTCCACTGCTAATCTTTTACTGTAATCGTACCCAAAGTGCTCCACAAACAAAGTGGAGAAGCTGCTTTTATCCATTATGCACCGAAGCTATGGAACACCCTGCCTCTGTACATCAAACATGCGAGTTCAGTAAATATTTTTTAAAAGGATCTGAAAACACACCTGTACATGAGAGCTTTTAGTTAACTCATTTGTATCTTGTAGCCCATTTCTTTTGGATTCTAAAACTGATAGTTCTGGTCCTTGATTGTGATTGGCTAAAACGGCGTTCGATGCCGTTGTAAAATCCAGCACAAACATACACCTTGACCGCATTTCATTCTATATTACTGCGCTACCATAACTTGATACGAAAGTTAAAGTAGCTGCGTCTCGACGTTGCTTGGCAACCATTCAGATAGAGGAAATATATTTCTTGGCGGAAGAATGATTATCTAGGAATAACGCCCCTTAGCTGTTGTAGAATCAGTGTAACCTACGGCCTCTCGGGGCTTAATTCTGCTGCTGCTATGCACAGGGTCGTCCTATTCCCACTGCACTAGTTGCATCAGATGTGTTGCTGTATGTATCTCCTTATCATCCCGGGAATTCTCATCTTTACTTCATTCTGAATATCTGATGTTTTATGTATTTATTGTTGTGGTTGTTTGATTGTTTGCATTATTATTTTTTCTTCTTTTTCTTTTTCTCTATTATTGTGTTAAGTGCTCCAAATGTAAAGCATGTTGAGCCGCGTTCTGTGTATGAAAGGTGCTATACAAATAAAGATTATTATTATTATTATTATTATTATTATTATTATTATTATATGTATTATATTACCGGTATATTATTTGCCCTTTATGTCCCAATTAATGTGCTTCTGTGTGTTATACTGTAAGTACGGGTTCAGAAAGTATCTGCTTTGTGTGTGTGTGTGTGTGTGTGTGTGTGTGTGTGTGTGTGTGAATGTGCTTTGGCACAGATGCTTGGCTCAGCATTGTTCTCCTAGTGCTCCTACTAAATCTTTCTTCCTCTCTATCACTCGTTTCCTGTTTCCTTCCTGTCTCTCTTTCTTCCTCTCTCTCTCCCTCTCTCTCTGTGTCCTTCCCTTTTCTCATGACTTCTGCCCTTGTGTCTTGAACATTGCTTCTCATTGCTGTTTCCCCACCTCTCTCTCTCTCTCTCCCTCACTCTCTCTCACCCTCTCTCTCTCTATCCTCTTCTGTCCCTTTCCCCAGTTTCCATTTCTCTCTCTCTCCCCATCCATTTCTCTCCATCCATCTCTCTCTCTCTCTCTCTCTCTCTCTCTCTCTCTCCCCCTCTCTCAGTGGGTACACTGAAGGATTGCTGTCCTAGTCAGAGTTGTGAGCAACACAGATCGATTCATCAGAAAGCCCCTGCTGAGCCCTCCCACAAACACAAACACACACACACACACACACACACACACACACACACACACACACACACACACACACACACACACAGACAGTGTGGCAACTGATGCTAAACAAAAACTGTCTCGTCTCTAGAGGTGGTCTCCGCTGTTACGCTAAACAAGGTCAAAAACACAAGCCGCTCCCTGTGCTCTGTTGATGTGTGTGTGTGTGTGTGTGTGTGTGTGTGTGTGTGTGTGTGTGTGTGTGTGTGTGTGTGTGTGTGTGTGTGTGTAAACACAAGCCGCTCCCTGTGCTCTGGGATGTTCACTGCAGGCCTGTGTGTAGACACACTGAGGAGTGACACAGATACATGGAGTCAAATACAGAGGAACAAAACACCTATCAGGACACACACACGTACACACACACATGTACTAAAACACCTGTCAGGACACACACACACACGTACACACACACATGTACTAAAACACCTGTCAGGACACACACACGTACATACACACATGTACTAAAACACCTGTCAGGACACACACACGTACACACACACACATATACCAAGAGGTGGAGTAGAGAGGAGAGGAGAGGAGAACAGATGGGAGGAGAAGAGAGGAGAGAAGAGAGGAGAAGAGAAGTGAGGGTGGAAAGGAGAGGAGAGAGGAGGAGAAGAGAGGAGAGGAGAGAAAAGGAGAGGGGAGGAGAGAAGAGGAGAGAGGATGAGAGGAGAGGAGAGGAGAAGAGAGGGAAGGAGAGGAGAGGGGAGGAGAGGAGATGGGAGGAGAGCAGAAGAGGAGAGGGGATGAGAGGAGAGGAGAGGAGATGGGAGGAGAGGGGAGGGGAGGAGAGGAGAGGAGAGGAGATGGGAGGAGAGGAGAAGAGGTAAGATGAGAGGAGAGAAAAGAAGGAGTGTAGATGAGGGAGGAGATGAGAGAGAAGAGCTGAAGAGAGGAGAGTGGAAGAGAGGAGATGGCAGGCAGGCTGTCAGGCTCCTGGACTGTGACCCGCATGTAGGTTTGTGCTTCCACCAGCAGTTTTGTGATCATGTGAATCAAGTGGAGAAAAAGTGGACTTTTCTGCCGATACTAGGTATTTTAGGGTTAGTGGTGTGTGTGTGTGTGTGTGTGTGTGAAAGAGAGAGAGAGAGAGAGAGAGAGAGAGAGAGGAGCATGAGAGAGAGAGAGAGAGAGAGAGAGAGAGAGAGAGAGAGAGAGAGAGAGAGAGAGAGAGAGAGAATGAGAGAGGACATGGTCACAGATGGTGTTGTGAAGTTGTAGCGGTTAAGGACGGTGTTGTAAAGTTGTAGCAGATAAGGACAGTGTTGTAAAGTTGTAGCAGATAAGGACAGTGTTGTAAAGTTGTAGCAGTTAAGGACGGTGTTGTAAAGTTGTAGCAGTTAAGGACGGTGTTGTAAAGTTGTAGCAGATAAGGACAGTGTTGTAAAGTTGTAGCAGTTAAGGACGGTATTGTAAAGTTGTAGCAGGTAAGGACGGTGTTGTTGAAGAAGGTTCAAACTGAACCCACACCAGGGGCTCACATTGGTGCCCAAGCTCGTCTGGAACTGAAGAATTATTCAGTTGGACAAGCAGGAATGAGATTTTTGATATTTGGAAAATGTATAATTTATTTATTCATTTGTGTGGTACTGTTTGTGTAACAACCTTTGTGAGCATATTGTTTTGTGTGTGTGTGGGTGTTGAATACATTTTCCCTGAAGCACTCAAGCAATAAACAGAAGGACAGACGTAGATGTAGTTAGCAAAGCAGCCAGTCAGCAGTTAGCAAAGATTCAAATAGACACACACACACACACACACACACACACACACACACACACAGAGTTTTCTTTTAGAAGACTATGGGCAGGGAGGCAGAGTTTTGTTTTCTTTTTTGGTTTGTATGTTTACCTGCACTTCTGAAGATCATCTTTTTGGCCGTTTCACCATCACACCAGTGTGTGTTTCTCAATGAAGGTTCATAAATTCTGAATTAGGAGAGAGACTCTCTCTTCCTCTCTCCAGAGCTTGGTGTGATTGCTTTATTTTTCTGTGTTGCCTCGGCAACATGTGATCTACTTGTGACTCGTGACTTGAATTACACAAACATTACACATTTTCATTTATCGGAATCTAAAGGCTAATAAGAGCCATCTGCCGTCGCAGTGCTGCAGGTGAAGTGGCTTGTGTTTGCCTGAGGGAGCTTGGTGATAATCACACACAGCATCTGTGATCTTGGACTCAGCTCTGTTGAAAACTCTGGAGACAGCACACTCCTCTTTCTCGTTTCACATCACACGAGAGATTTGTCCTTCTTTGTCCTGTCCCGTCCGGACTTCTTAGAATCCTTAAAGAGTGTAGGAGACGGTGGCCTTCACTCTCTTTCCCTTTGGTTACTCTTTACACCAGATCTGAACCTCAATAGAACCAGGTCTTTTTCTAGAACTCCTGCCTATAGGCTAGTGCTTGATCTCTAAGCTTAAGTGTTGCATATTGCATAGCGTGACCTTTCTGTTATCGATTCACGTGCTAATTTAAAGCTAGATCACAGATATCTAGATTGCAGATCATTATGACAAGTGCCGTATCTGGGTGAACCAGTCTGTCTGCTCTCACTTCACTCTCTATCTGACACCTCTCCCACAGCACACAGTCATGCCCCAACACACACACACACACACACACCCACAACACACACACACACACACACACACACACACAACACACACACACACACACACACACACACACATACACACACACACACACACACACACACACACACACACACACACACACACACCACACACACACATACACAGACACACACACACACACCACACAAACACACACACACACACACACACACACCTGGTCCCTCTGCAGAGTGTGCTTGTTTCTTATGTGTTCCATATTTTGTATTAATTAGCCTTTATTTAACCAGGGAAGTCATTATGAAAAGCGTCTTAATCACGTGACTTCCTGAGATAAGGTAAAGCCTCCTGTAACATACAAACACACACACACACACACACGCATGCATGCACGCACGCACACACACACACACACACAAGGTCACAGGTGCTCACATGCTTGCTGGGCTGCACACACCTTTGGAGGGACTTTTCTGTGAAAATTGTGTCTTCCGGTAGATCATTGAGAAGGTGTGTGTGTGTGTGTGTGTGTGTGTGTGGGGTGCAAAGCTGCCAACAACACCAGTCCAATCGCCCCATTAAGCTCCTCACCGCAGACTCTTGATGAAGACAGAAGCACTCGGGAGACGGAGAGAGAGAGGGTTGCCATATGCCTAGAGCCCTCTTCCCTTGGACTGCTCTCCATACGCACCTAGACACACACTCTCACTGACACACACACACACACGCGCACACACACACACACACACACACACACACACACACACACACACACACGCACACACACCATTATTTCACTGGCTAACAAATTCATTCTTATTGAGTGAATGCATATCTGTGTGTTCGAGTCACGATCGTCTGTCCTTGCATGTCGCTCTTTGTTATGTGCAGCTTTTCAATAATGTTTGTCTGATTTTCCAAGGTCCAATGTTAAGGGTGTGTGTGTGTGTGTGTGTGTGTGTGTGTGTGTGTGTGTGTGTGTGTGTGTGTGTGTGTGTGTGTGCGTGCGTGGTCCCTGTGTTGTGCAGAGAAAGAGGCCGCTTTACTTTGCTCTTCCATAAGAAATTACAATGAGGGCCTTTACTTACTAGTTGGCTTTTACATAAGTGAGAGTGTTTCTAAACAAGCTGCATTTAGAGCAAGCTGCATTAAGTGCAATGGCTTTTAAACAAGATGCTTTATTCTCTGCCGTCTTGTTTTTTTGCTAGCTCCGTCTCAGCATTGATTTTCTTGTACTGTATGTATGAACAGCACAACTAGCATGTCAACATACATGTGTGTGTGTGTGTGTGTGTGTGTGTGTGGTGTGTGAGTGTGTGTGTGTGTGTGTGTGTGTGTGTGTGTGTGTGTGTGTGTGTGTGTGTGTGTGAGAGTGAGTGTGTGTGTGTGTGTGTGTGTGTGTGTGTGTGTGTGTGTGTGTGTGTGTGTGTGTGTGTGTGTGTGTGTGTGTGTGTGTGTGTGTGTGTGTGTGTGTGTGTGTGTGTGTGTGTGTGTGTGTGTGTAGTGTGTGTGTGTGTGTGTGTGTGTGAGTCCTTGGAGAGTGTGTACTGGGTGCACTGACCCCTATCTCGGCCACTCCCCTATCAGGGCATTATGTAAAGCATCGATCAAGCTCGTCTGGAGGAGCCGCGGCATAATGATGCAATCATGGCAACGTATCGATTGGAGATTTCTCTGGTAATTAGAGGAGGAACCCAGAGCATGTCATCCTATACATGACAAGATAAGAGGAGAGAGAGAGGGGTGAGAGTGAGAGAGAGAGAGAGAGAGAGAGAGAG
>NC_063208.1:4403194-4405694 GCF_017589495.1 Alosa alosa
CACACACACACCCCCCAGGAGGACTATTGTGGGCTGGTGGTGAATAGTTTCCTAACGATACAAAAACAAAGAGCATTCAGGCGACAGGTGACAGAATCTCTCTCCGTCACGCAAGTTGAACCAAAGTGAAACCAAATTCCAGCGTCTGCATTCACCTTCTGTCTACCTCACACACATACACACACACACACACACGATGGCAAATATGCTTATACACACTCACACTCTTGCAGACGTACTCACATAATCAGACAAATAAGTCTTATAATCAGACAGAGAAAATGGGCCTCATTCACCAACCGTTCTTCCAAAGAAATTTGTTCTTGAAACCCACTTACAGAGTTTTTATTTTTAAAATGAGGTATTTTAAAATAAATAAACAACGAAAAGAATGCACACCCTCTGAGGTGCTGGCAAGGGAAAATAAACTAAGAAAAACTTGAATGGGGTTGGCGTTGTCAGGGTGATATTTGTGGGATTCCTCCCTTCCCATCATGGATTTATTAGTGGTGGAAATGGACGATTAATTAGTGGTCTCGGGTGTGGATGTGTCCTGGCCGAGTTATTTAGGCCGCGGCTGCAGAACTGATGGATGGAGCCCGCTCAGTTATTACAATTCCAGATTGAGGGTGATATCCCCCAATGACAAGTATGCAAAGAAGCGCAATTACTGCCATTGTGCCTGATACCCATTGTGCCTTGCCGTGCCCTGCCCCCTGCCATTGTGCCATTGTTATTACCCTGCCGTGCCGATGCCACTGCCATCGCTGCCATTGTGCCTGCGTACCGATGCCATCGCTGCCATCGCTGCCATTGTGCCTGCGTACCGATGCCATCGCTGCCATTGTGCCTGCGTACCGATGCCATGCTGCCATCGCTGCCATTGTGCCTGCGTACCGCTGCCATCGCTGCCATTGTGCCTGCGTACCGATGCCATCGCTGCCATTGTGCCTGCGCGTTACTTGCCCTGCGTACCGATTGCCATCGCTGCCATTGTGCCTGCGTGCCCCTGCCACTGCCGCCGCTGCCATTGTTGCCTGCGTGCGCTGCCATCGCTGCCATTGTGCCTGCGTGCGATGCGTGCCCCTGCCATCGCTGCCATTGTGCCTGCGTTACCCGATGCCATCGGCTGCCATGCGGCTGCCATTGTGCCTCGATACCCGATGCCATCGCTGCCATTGTGCCCTCGCGATACCGCTGCCATGCAGCTGCCATTGTGCCTGCGTGCGTACCATCGGCTGCCATCGCTGCCATTGGCTGCCATTGTGCCCTGCGTGCCGCTGCCATCACGCTGCCATTGTGCCTCGCGTGCCGGCTGCCATAGCTGCTATTGTGCCTGCGATACCCGATGCCATCGCTGCCATTGTGCCTGCGTACCGATGCCATCGCTGCCGCCGCTGCCATTGTGCCTGCGTGCCGATGCCATCGCTGCCGCCGCTGCCATTGTGCCTGCGTGCCGATGCCATCGCTGCCATTGACGCCTGCGTGCCGATGCCACTGCCATTGTGCCCATAGTACCGCACGATGCCGCCGCTGCCATTGTGCCTGCGTGCCGCTGCCATCGCTGCCATTGTGCCTCGTGCCCGATGCCGCCGGCTGCCGCCGCCATTGTGCCCTGCGTGCCGATGCCATCGCTGCGCTCGCTATCGTGCCGATGCCACTGCCGCCGCTGCCATTGTGCCGCCGTGCCGATGCCATCGCTGCCATTGTGCCTGCTGTGCGATGCCATCGCTGCCATTGTGCCTGCGTGCAGCTGCCATGTCGCTGCCGTATGCGTGCCGATGCCGCTGCCATCGCTGCCATTGTGCCCTGCGTGCCCGTGCCATCGCTGCCGCTGCGCCTGCGTGCCGATGCCACTGCCATCGCTGCCATTGCGCCTGCGTAGCGATGCCACTGCCATCCTGCCATCGCTGCCATTGTGCCTGCGTACCGATGCCATCGCTGCCATTGTGCGCATTACCGATGTCGCTGCCATTGTGCCTGCGTACGTTGTAACTGCCATTGTGCCTGCGTGCCGATGCCGCTGCCGCCGCTGCCGGTGACCGCCTCGTGCCCGATGCCTTCACGCTGCCATTGTGCCTCGTGCCGATGCCATATGCCATTGTGCCTGCGTGCGATGCGCTGCCGTGCCATTGTGTGCCTGCGTGCCGATGCCATCGCGCCATTGTGCGTGCGATGCCTCGCTGCCATTGTGCCTGCGTGCGATGCGGCTGCCGCCGCGCGGCCCAGCTGCCTGCGTGCCGTTCGCCGCTGCCATTGTGCCTGCGTACGTGCCGCCGCTGCCGTGCCCTGCGTGCCGATGCCGCTGCCGCCGCTGCCGTGCCTGCGTGCCGATGCACTGCCATTGTGCTGCGTACCCGATGCCGCCAGCTGCCGCCGCTGCCGTGCGCCTGCGTGCGATGCCATCGCTGCCATACGCTGCCATTAGCGGCCTGCGTCGATACCATCGCTGCCATTGTGCCTGCGTACCGATGCCATCGCTGCCATTGTGCCTGCGTAC
>NC_063208.1:4410694-4415694 GCF_017589495.1 Alosa alosa
CCACACCGAGAGACGATACAAGTCGATACCTTTCCCCACTTCTGTCTGTGGACTAACTCTTTTGTAATGTTTATAAAAAGTATAGCTCTGGCAACCTTGAAGTGGTCCTTAGAGAGTGGTTTTCCCAGAAACACCCACTGTTTTACCCAGCATGCTTTGCGAACGTGATTGGACTGGCAGGATGGGTGCATGGGGGTCATGAGTGGTAGAATGGGGGGCGTGGAGGCCTTCATCACGATTTAGCGTCTAGCGCTCTGGGCTGATTAGCTTGGCATGAGTCGTGACTCTTACTCTCGGGCCGCTGTATCACTTTCTGTCCGCGCTGTTGAAATATTTGACTTCTCACTCTGAGGTCTTGGTATGCCGGGCAGCTCTTGACCTGATGTGGCCCCCAAGCACGCTTGCTTTCTGCCTGAAGGGACCATTAGCTATATTAGAACCGTTGAGCAATGTGACTAGAAAATAAAAAAAATAAAAATGTATCTTCAGTGAAGCTGATTTGGAAACATTATTATAAATACCATATAAGATATGGTGAGCATAACATGCACAATGCCAATAGGCCCAGTGTAAAGTGGTAATAGCATATGACTATAACAGATACAATGTCTGTCTGTCTGTCTGTCTGTCTGCCTCTCAGTATGATCTGTCTGTCTGTCTATGACAATATATATATACAATATGTATGGCATATCTATATGAGGGCATATTTAGATCTACTGTATATGAGGGCATATTTAGGCATATTTAGATCTATATGAGGGCATATTTAGATCTACTGTATATGAGGGCATATTTAGGCATATTTAGATCTATATGAGGGCATATTTAGATCTATATGAGGGCATATTTAGGCATATTTAGATCTATATGAGGGCATATTTAGATCTATATGAGGGCATATTTAGGCATATTTAGATCTATATGAGGGCATATTTTGATGCGAAAAAGTTGTGCTTTTGCACACCTCCTTGGGACGGGTGCGTTGGAGAAGGCAGACAGGCATGCGGGTGTTTCGTCTCTCCAGGGAGCCGTAATGGCGTCATCACTGCAGTTTCCTCCCTAAAGAAGGCTGGGCCAGCTCTGGGCCGAATGTGGGCCGTACCCGGGCCGAGTGTGGGCTAGATCTGGGCCAAGTATGGGGTAGATCTGGACCAAGTGTGGGCTAGATCCGGGCCGAGTGTGGGCTAGATCTGGGCCAAGTGTGTCAGTACGAGTCTGACTCATAGCTCTTTCATGTCCCAGGATGCGCTAGCGTAGCGCCTAGCGGAGCGGAGGCTGATGGAGGCAGATGAAGGCGGGGTGGTGTGATCATGTGACGTATACACGCTCTGGATTGACAGGGACAGCCTTGCGTTTAGTTTAGTCAGGAGAGCAAACCCCACCCTGCCCCTCAGTCTCCCAGGAATGGAGGAATGGGCTGGAAGGATATCTGGAGATACACCTTCCATACAGAGTGGTTTTAGACCTTTTTTGAACATTCCTCTCTGTCCTATCTAAATAAAAGCAAAATGCCCCAAAATATACAAAAATATACTATGACCCTATGACACTATGGAGTTCCGGTCTTGGCTAAGTTTGGATTTGCGATTACTCTAAATATATAAAATATAAATGATATAAATATGATCATTTCTTGCTGGAGAAGAATACGTCTCCACTATTTCACTGATTTGGTTTGTATCCAACCAGAGTCCCTGGAGGCTCATGTTCTTGCAGACTTTTTTTATTTCTTTTTTCTTTCCAAATGAACACAAGTTTATACCATATGTGCACATGGACAAACACCCCGAAACACACACACACACACACACACACAGAGCTGACTAATTATGAGTGTGTGCAATTAGGCTATATGGGGGCTGAGTCATGCTTTTGTTTTTATTGTGAGTGTAGATAGATTTTCTCATCTTCATCATCTCTGGGTCTGTGTGTAGGACGCTCAGCTACAGAATACTTTGGAATTAACTTGTGACTATAAAACCAGCAGAAAACTGACTTGGGCCATTATAGAAAGAAGTGTGTGTATTACAGAAAGCAGTGTGTGTATTACAGGAATTAGTCATCCACGAAGAGTAGAGTTAATTTACTCTGCTGATACATTTTATGCATTATGTGTACTAGATGCATTATGTGTACTATATCCATTATGTGTACTAGATGCATTATGTGTACTAGATGCATTATGTGTACTAGATGCATTATGTGTACTATGTATATCCATTTTGTGTACTAGATGTATTATGTGTACTATATGTATTATGTGATGCATTATGTGTACTAGATGCATTATGTGTATGGCCTGTAAGTGCAGCAGCTTTATTGTTTGTGTTTATTTGGTATTGACCCGAGCACTGTGTGTGTGTGTGTGTCCCGAGCACCACCACTCACTTTGTCTTACAGTACACTCAAGCTATTTGCTAATCCGCAGGGGCTCATGCTACTCTGGAAGCAGAACTGTGATAGTGAATGTTGTGAGTTGAAATGGTACACAGCGGCTGAGAGAGAGTTGAATGTGGACTTGGTCTCGGCGGAAGCTCTTTTAGGGTATATTTTACATTACATTACATTTAGCAGACACTTCTTGACCAAAGTGACTTACATATGTCAGCTATATTACAAGGGATCACATTGTCCCTGGAGCAACGTGGGGTTAAGTGCCTTGCTCAAGGGCATAACGGTGGAAGCCGGGAATTGAACTGACAACTCTCAGGCTACTGCATGCTAGCCCAGCTCCTTAACCACTACACTACCACCACCCCATACAATAGTCAGTATGTGCTATTGAGGAAGCTCTTGTAGGGTATATTTAACAATAGTGAGTGTGTGCTATTGAGGAAGCTCTTGTAGGGTATATTTAACAATAGTGAGTGTGTGCTATTGAGGAAGCTCTTGTAGGGTATATTTAACAATAATCAGTGTGTGCTATTGAGGAAGCTCTTGTAGGGCATATTTAACAATAATCAGTGTGTGCTATTGAGGAAACCCTTGTACATATTTAACAATAGTCAGTGTGTGCTATTGAGGAAGCTCTTGTACATATTTAACAATAATCAGTGTGTACTATTGAGGAAGCTCTTGTACATATTTAACAATAATCAGTGTGTACTATTGAGGAAGCTCTTAGGGTGCATATTTAACAATAATCAGTGTGAGCTATTGAGGAATCAATCTCATGTCCTTATCTGTGTAAATGACAAGAGGCTGTTCACTGACATCATTTTAGTCCATCAGTCTGTCTGTCTCTCTCTCTCTGGAGATGGATCAAGGATGTCATTATTGTGCCCAAGGGGCCATTTGTATTACAGCTCGTCACCCAAAATGACTGTGCGTGTGCGTGTGTGTGTGTGTGTGTGTGTGTGTGTGTGTGTGTTTGGGTCTGTTGATGCAGCTTACTGGACACACAGCATGGTCCGTCTTCCTGCTGCCATTGTAGTGTGTGTGTGTGTGTCTGTGTGTGTGTGTGTGTGTGTGTGTGTTGATGCAGCTTACTGGACACACATCATGATCCGTCTCATATCAGGCAGGTCATGAGGTCATTCAGCAGTATACTGCAGACACTGTTTACTGTTGGGATGATGACACACACTTACACATAATTACAGACCACCCGTCTCAGGGTCACTGGGAGGTGATGGGGATCTTGAATCCAGCTTGCTGGAGTTTTGGCACAGTCTGTCCACACACACACACACACACACACATGCACGCACGCACACACACACACACACACACACACACACACGACACACGCACATATGCACACACACACACACACACTCACACACGCGCACACACGCACGCACACACACACACACACACACACACACACACGCACATATGCACACACACACACACACGCACACACGCACATATGCACACACACACACACACACACACACACACACACACACACAGTCCGCCCTCTTGCTCTTATCTCTCAGCTGGTTCAGGTGGCTGTGTGATGGTGTAATAAACTAGCTCTGGGTGGGTGCTGTGATTCCTGTGTGTACATACTGCAGTAATGGTGGGAACAGAATGGAACTGAATGGAAGGGAGAGGTAACTAGGTTACGCTGCAGTGGCTTCCGTCTCATTCAAGCCTTTTTCCTTTTCCCCCCTGCGAGCCAAGCTACAAATGTAGCACAGACTTAGTCACCTCTTCACTGTCACACTGCAGAGTGTTAATTCAGTGTAACACTGTACAGTGTTAATGTTGATGGAGTAAAGTGGCATCACACTATCACACCTCTAGACTGTCAGGCTGGCTGGCACATACACACACACACACACACACACACACACACACACACACACACACACACACACACACACTACTGTATGTTCTGTTTTATTTTTATGATTTGGCAATACTAATTGAGTTTTTGTCATGGCAATAAAGCTCTTCTAATTTGAATTTGAGAGAAGGTGTGAGATTCCACTCCTCACATGTAGGGCATCCCAGATGGATCAGAGATTTACAGAGGGAGGGAGAGGAAGGGAGGGAGGCAGGAGGGAGAGGGAGAGGCGGGAGATGGATGGACACAGGGGAGAGGAAGGTTGAGAGAAAGGTCCTTGTTGGAGCAGCTTTTTCGCCGAGGGGCAGGAGGAAATGGCGAAGGGCTCGCTGGAGCATGGCAGCCTGTAGTGAATCCTACACTAACACACACACACACACACACACACACACACACACACAGACACACACACACACACACATATACACACACACACATGGACACACACACACACACACACACACACACACACACACACACAAACACACACACACACATACATACACACACACACACATGGTTTTGCACGCACACACACACACACATGCACACACACACACACACACACACACACACACACACACACACACACACACACACACACACACATACACACACACACATGGACACACACACACACACATACACACACACACAGCCATGTACAGCCTCGGGGAAGGAATTCTGCAGCAACCCTGCTAGC
>NC_063208.1:4428194-4433194 GCF_017589495.1 Alosa alosa
TCCAATTAATACATGCCAGAGTACCGAATTACAAACAGCTCAGTGGAACTATGTAAATTGATATATGGTGTAAGAAATCTCCTTAGTGTGTGTGTGTGTGTGTGTGTGTGTGTGTGTGTGTGTGTGTGTGTGTGTGTGTGTGTGTGTGTGTGTGTGAATGATAAGAAGTGAGTCTAGTATAGTCTAAAGCAAAGAAGTAATAACTACAAAATCAAACAGCATGGACAAGACTCGACCAAGACCACAAACACTGATGAATTAGCCCAATGCTCCAGCATAACCACATGACGTTATAATCATGCCCAATCATTGTCCTTGTAGATAAATTGCTTAAACCCACTATTTAAATCAGGTAGTGTTGTGATAAATTTGGATGTCCATTCATCTACTTGTAATTCAATGGTCCAAACCCAGGGTTGAAAAAGTTGTTTGTTGGCACATCCAAGGCAGGTCCTGGACAAAAAGTGCTAGGCTAGCAAAAATGGAAAAAGGTGAATGTCCGCACACTTGCTCCCATCAGGAGCAACAGAGACTGGTGAATAGTCATTAAACAGTCACTGGTGAATACAATACCGGTATTAGTCATTAAAAATCCTGCAAGTGTGCGACATTCCAATCTTTTCCATTTTATACAACCCAGGGTTGACCCATACTTGGCCCATGTTACATCTCAGACCTGATTCAGACTAGAACGCTGCAGCAGCAGACTTCCAGCTCCTGCAGGACGGGCGCCTCACCTCCCAGCAGGTTGTGGGTCCTCTGGGTCCTTCTGAAATGATAGGTGTCCTGCCACAGCTCAAGTACAGGAGTAATCCTCTGACTGTGAGAAGACATGAGGACCCTTCTATCTTACAGCCTCTGGCTTGTGGGGTGTCCCAGATTCCTATCTGGATTAAGATGACAGTGTATTTCTCACTCATCACTGTGTGTGTGTGTGTGTGTGTGTGTGTGTGTGTGTGTGTGTGTGTGTGTGTGTGGCATTGAATGATGGGTGAAGTGCAGAGTCTAGTATAGTCTAAAAGCAAAGTGAAGTAATAACTAAGCAATCAAACAGCATGGACAAGACCTTGACCAAGACCACAAATACCCCTGATGGTGTATGCTCCTGCATACCACATGATTGCTATAATTCATGCCCAATCATTGTCCTTGTAGATATAGACTGTTTTAAACCCACCTCTATTTAAATCAGGGCAGGTAGTGTTGTGATAAATTTGGATGTCCATTCATCACTTGTAATTCAATGGTCCAAACCCAGGGTTGAAAAGTTGTTTGTTGGTGTGCATCCAAGAGGCGGGTCCTGGACAAAAGGGTGCTAGGCTATAAAATGGAAAAAGGTTGGAATGTCCACTTTACTTGCTTTATCCGGGAGCAACTTGGGACTAGTGAATAGTCATTAAATAGTCACTGGTGAATAGTCATTAAATAGTCACTTTCTGGTGAATAGTCATTAAAAAACCTGCAAGGTGTCGCGGACATTCCACCCTTTTTCCATTTTATATTAGGCAAGGTTGACCCATGCTTGGTAGAAGCTACATCTCAGACCTGATTCAGACCAGGCAGCTGCAGCAGACTCAGCTCCTGCGGGCCGTGCGCCCTACCTCAGCAGGTTGTGGGTCCTCTGGGGTCCTTCTGAAATGATAGGTGTCCTGCCATGTACCTCGTTGGTTGTAGGTAATCCCTCGACTGTGAGAAGACAGCGAGGGACCTTCTATCTTGGCCCCTCTGGCAGTGGGGTGTCCCAGATTCCTATCTTGATTAAGGATGACAGTGTACTCCCTTTACACTCGTCACTGTGTGTGTGTGTGTGTGTGTGTGTGTGTGTGTGTGTGTGTGTGTGTGTGTGTGTGCGTGAATGATGGGTGAAGTGCAAGGTCTAGTATAGTCCTAAAGCAAGAGTGAAGTAATAGCTTAAGCAAAATCAAACAGCATGGACAAAGCCTTGACCAAGACCACAAATGCTGATGGAGTGGCCCAATGCTCTGCATACCACATGGTGCTATAATTCATGCCCAATCATTGTCCTTGTAGATAGACTGTTTTAAACCCACTATTTAAATCAGGGCAGGTAGTGTTGTGATAAATTTGGATGTCCATTCATCTACTTGTAATTCAATGGTCCAAACCCAGGGTTGAAAAGTTGTTTGGTGGTGTGCACATCCAAGGCAGGTCCTGGACAAAAAGTGCTAGGCTATAAAATGGAAAAAGGTGGAATGTCCATACACTTGCTCCCATCAGAACAACAGGACCTAGTGAATAGTCATTAAATAGTCACTGGTGAATAGTCATTAAATAGTCACTGGTGAATAGTCATTAAAAACAAAGTGTCTTGGACATTCACCCTTTTTCCAAACATAGCCAGGCAGGGTTGACCATGCTTGGCCCCAAGCTACATCTCAGACCTGATTCAGACCAGAGCGGCTGCAACAGACTCAGCTCCTGCAGGGCGACCCTACCTCAGCAGGTTGTGGGTCCTCTGGGGTCCTTCTGAAATGATAGGTGTCCTGCCATGTGCCTCGTTGGTTGTGAGTAATCCCTCTGACTGTGAGAAGACAGCGAGGGACCCTTCCTATCTTACAGCCCTCAAGCATTAGGGTGTCCCAGATTCCTATCTTGATTAAGGATGACAGTGTACTCTCCTTTACACTCATCACTGTGTGTGTGTGTGTGTGTGTGTGTGTGTGTGTGTGTGTGTGTGTGTGTGTGTGCGTGAATGATGGGTGAAGTGCAGAGTCTAGTATAGTCTAAAGCAAAGTGAAGTAATAACTAAGCAAAATCAAACAGCATGGACAAGACCTTGACCAAGACCACAAACACTGATGAATTAGCCCAATGCTCCTGCATACCACATGATTGCTATAATTCATGCCCAATCATTGTCCTTGTAGATAGACTGTTTAAACCCACTATTTAAATCAGGGCAGGTAGTGTTGTGATAAATTTGGATGTCCATTCATCTACTTGTAATTCAATGGTCCAAACCCAGGGTTGAAAAGTTGTTTGTTGGTGTGCACATCCAAGGCAGGTCCTGGACAAAAAGTGCTAGGCTATAAAATGGAAAAAAGGTGGAATGTCCGCACACTTGCTCCCATCAGGAGCAACAGGACTGGTGAATAGTCATTAAATAGTCACTGGTGAATAGTCATTAAATAGTCACTGGTGAATAGTCATTAAAAAAACCTGCAAGTGTGCGGACATTCCACCCTTTTTCCATTTTATAGCCAAACCCAGGGTTGACCCATACTTGGCCCAAGCTACATCTCAGACCTGATTCAGACCAGAACGCTGCAGCAGACTCAGCTCCTGCAGGACGTGCGCCTACCTCAGCAGGTTGTGGGTCCTCTGGGGTCCTTCTGAAATGATAGGTGTCCTGCCATGTGCCTGCGTTGGTTGTGAGTAATCCCTCTGACTGTGAGAAGACAGCGAGGACCCTTCTATCTTACAGCCCTCTGGCTTGTGGGGTGTCCCAGATTCCTATCTTGATTAAGGATGACAGTGTACTCTCCCTTTACACTCATCACTGTGTGTGTGTGTGTGTGTGTGTGTGTGTGTGTGTGTGTGTGTGTGAGAGAGAGAGAGAGAGAGAGAGAGAGAGAGAGAGAGAGAGAGAGAGAAAAGAGGCAGAGAGAGAGAGAGAAAATAAATGTGTGTATAAAATGAGTGTGCAGGCCATTTTTGGATATTCCTAATATGACTGAGTGTGTACGTGAACACAACATGATAAGTGAGGTGTGTATGATTCAGCTCATCAATCGTGAGTGAGAGGAGTATAAAAATAGAGTGTGTGAGTTAGCGCTGGGACAGAGCTGTGTGTGTGTGTGTGTGTGTGTGTGTGTGTGTGTGTGTGTGTGTGTGTGTGTGTGTGTGTGTGTGGTGTGTGTGTGTGTGTGTGTGGGTGGGTGGGGTGGGGGGAGTGGGTGGTTGGTGGGTGTATGGGTGGGTTGTGTTATTAAGACTTTGTGCTACTATGTGAATATGTGTGAATGTACATGTGTGTTTATGTGTGTGTGTGTGTGTGTGTGTGTGTGTGTGTGTGTGTGTGTGTGTGTGTGTGTGTGTGCCAGTGAGTGTGACACTGAGTTTGCCGCTGGCCATTAGAGTGAATGTGAAAACTTCAGAGTCATTTAGGTCCATTTATCCAGCAGTGATGAGTTTTGCTGCCGTGTCCAGCAAATGACCGGTAATCATTCCTGCCCAGTGCTCACTTCTCTTCCTCTCCCCATCCTCTCCTTCTCTCTTACTCCTGCTATCCCCCTCTCTCTCTTCTCTTCCATTCCTACCCTCTCTCATCTCCTCCTCCCCTATCATCCCCCTCTCTTCTCCTCTTATGTCTTTCCTCTCTCTCTCTTCCCTTCCTCTCCCTTTCTCCCCCTCTCCTCTCCTCCCCTCCTCTCCTCTCCTCTCCTCCTCTCTCCCTCTCCTCCTCTCTCCCTCCTCTCCTCTCCCTCTCCTCTCCTCCTCTCCCCCTCTCCTCTCCTCCTCCTCTCTTCTCCCTCCTCTCCCCCTCTCCTCTCCTCCTCTCTTCTCCTCCCCTCCTCTCTTCTCTTCTCCTCCTCTCTTCTCCTTACCCAGCTGTAGTCTGGTGGCCACGCTGAGTGCTGAGCTGAGTGTTATATCATGGTTCCTCTGCCTGAATTATTTAGATCTGCACTGCCATTCCTCTTCTCCCTCTTCACTCTTCCTTTTTTACTCCCTCTCTCTCTCCCTCTCTCTTCTTTCTCCCTCCCTCTCTCTATCCCCTACTTTGGTGTAATTCTCTTTCAGTCACTAAATCAGTCTTCTCTCTAACCACTCTCTGCGTCGCTTTGCCTTCCAACCCTCCCACCCCTTCACAACCCCCCAGACAATCACCCACACGGTCCGTCTCCTCATGAGATCCACACGGTCCGTCTCCTCATGAGATCCACACGGTCTGTCTCCTCATGAGATCCACACAGTCCGTCTCCTCAATGGTCCGTCTCCTCATGAGATCCACACGGTCCGTCTCCTCATTGGTCCGT
>NC_063208.1:4460694-4463194 GCF_017589495.1 Alosa alosa
CGCCGCCGAGGTCCGTAGTTTTATCAGCATTTCATTCTCACCGCACACCCCAGAGTGTGTGTTTGTGTGTGTGTGTGTGTGTGTGTGAATGTATGTGTGTGTGTGGGGGTCTTGTTAGATAGTTGTTGTACATTCAAAAATTAAAGTATCAAAGTGCACTAAATGATTACAAGACGTTTAGTGTGTGTGTGTGTGTGTGTGTGTGTGTGTGTGTGTGTGTGAATGTATGTGTGTGTGTGTGTGAGGTTAGATAGTTGTTGTACATTCAAAAAAGTAAAAGTTTGTACATTCAAAAAAGTATCAAAGTGCACTAAATTATTACAAGGTGTGTGTGTGTGTGTGTGTGTGTGTGTGTGTGTGTGTGTGTTTGTGTGTGTGTGTGTGTGTGTGTGTGAGGATATGATTACAAAGGGTGGAAATCTTTGATTCCATGAATGACAAAGTTTTGATGCCAAAATGACATACCATATATGGTATGTGAGTTCATAACTGTAAAGATATGTTGAATGGCATGTTACAAACAGGTTAGTTATTTTAACCCCGAGATGAAGAGGGGAGGATGCTTGCAGAACTCAAACCAATCTCAACTTTAATTATTGTATTAGCTTAAAAAGCTTCCTTGATCCCCATTTCAAATGAACATGAAGAGTTTCCACAACAAATGCAGAGAATCAAAGCTGAGGATCTGTGGGTGAGGCGCTAATTCTGCAGCACATGTGGCATGAATGCAGGTATTGACGGAGGGCGCTGAATGGGACTACAGCTGCCGTGCTAAACAGCCACGTGCTGTCACTTAATAACGACTCTCGTTCAATACATCTTGTCTAATCAAATCACTCAGTTGAAACTAATTGCCTTTTATTCTACTGCACTGCCATGCTTCAGTGTTAAGTGATGGGGATGAGGGCCTGGGAGATTCAACACATGGGGATTGTTGACAGTGAATGTGTTTATTGGTGATAAACACATGATCAATACTCTCATTAGCTGTTGCTGTTGACTATGGAGGTTACAACCCTGGGCTGGGACCAAGCACTGATGATTGGCCTCCAACTCCCACACTGGCTAGTTAACATGATCAGGATTATTAGCATAGCACTAAGGATGTGTGCATTGGGCAACATGATCACGGATTAGCATAGCACTATGATGTGCATTGCAACATGATCACGGATTAGCATAGCACTATGATGTGCATTGCAAACACACTCTAAAGATATTTAACACCCACGTATAGAGAGAGCAGAGGGGGCATTCTGAGAGGAAGTAAATTAGTGTAAAAAGTCTTGGAAACACTGACGACACATTTAGGTGGACTTTTCGATGCACCCCATTAGCCCATCTGATGGATGTACTTAGGAGCATCACAATCACATCCATTAGCTCTCCGCTATGTGTACATCGTGTGTATGAGTGTGCTGTGTTGTCCAGGGGCGCGGGGCCACAAGAACCCTGGCCATTTCCTGTGGTCATTTTTCAATCTCAATCCCCATGTCTCCCACTCATGTCCTGTCCACTGTGTGCTGCCCTAGCAATAAAAGACAGAGCACAACATAAATAAGCCACAACAAATACACTGCATGCGTGCAGTCTGCTGCTTGTCACTCTGCCAAACCCCTAGAAGTGAATGGATCCAGACTCCAGTGCCTTCCTCTTGCATGGAAAGAGATGGACAGGGTTTGGCCATCCTTGTGATGGCACAGTGAGTGTCAGAGGTGTGTACTGTGTGTGTGTGTGTGTGTGTGTGTGTGTGTGTGTGTTTAGGTGTGTGTGTATGTCTGTGTGTGTTTGTGTGTGTGTATGTTTGTGTATGTGTGTGTGTGTATGTCTGTGTGTGTTTGTGTGCATGTGTGTGTATGTGTTGTTGTGTGTGTGTCTGTGTCGTTGTGTGTGTGTGCGTGTGTGGGTATGCCTGTGTGTGTTTGTGTGTGTGTTTGTGTGTGTGTATGTTTGTGTATGTGTGTGTGTGTATGTCTGTGTGTGTTTGTGTGCATGTGTGTGTATGTGTTGTTGTGTGTGTGTCTGTGTCGTTGTGTGTGTGTGTGTGTGTGTGGGTATGCCTGTGTGTGTGTGTGTGTATGTGTGTGTATGTGTTGTTGTGTGTGTGTGTGTGTGTGTGTGTCATTGTGTGTGTGTATGTGTTTAGATGTCAGCTGTCAAGTGGACCATGAATTTTACCGTTTGGCTGTTTTTATATTTTATATTTTTAGATTCTTTCTGCAGCAGGCCACTTTGTGCTGCTTTTAGTAGGTGAAAAAATAGCCTGCTGCCATACCTGAACATGTTTGCACGTTCACACACACACACACACACACACACACACACACCCTGCTCTCTCTCTCTCTCTTTTTCTCTCCCTTTCTCTCTGTCATTCCATATTTCCATCTCCTCCCTCTCTCTCACCCTTAGCGTTCTTTTCCATGCAGTGCTGTGGTGGCGTTGCTTTACACACACACACACACACACACACACACACACACACACACACACACACACACAC
>NC_063208.1:4468194-4473194 GCF_017589495.1 Alosa alosa
GAGGTCTAGTTTACACCAGTGAGACAGGTCTAGTTTACACCAGTAAGACAGGTGTAGTTTACACCAGTGAGACAAATCTAGTTCACACCAGTGAGACAGGTGTAGTTTACACCAGTGAGACAGGTCTAGTTTACACCAGTGAGACAGGTGTAGTTTACACCAGTGAGACAGGTCTAGTTTGAACCAGTGAGACAGGTGTAGTTTACACCAGTGAGACAGGTGTAGTTTACTGGTCTAGTTTACACCAGTGAGACAGGTCTAGTTTACACCAGTGAGACAGGTGTAGTTTACACCCTTCAGGAAGTATTTCACCTCCACATTTCAGTCGTCCAGCTCGACCACGCTTGGCTGTGAAGCTATTAGGGTTTCACAATGTTTGTTGCCTTGGAGGGGGATGTGGTGGGGGTAGTGGTTGTTTGGGGTTGTTTTGGGCCTCTGCCACCCCACACCCCCCCACAACACACACACACACACACACACACACACACACACACACACACACACACACACTTCTTAATTACTCTCTGTTCCTGAAGAGTACAAGCTGTAATTTGGGTTCGGCATTTTCAGGCCTGTGTCAGTGTGTCGGCGATCGCCTTGAAAGCTTGAGTGTAATTAATGACCATGTCCTTGCTTTAGTCATTCGCTGGGCTCGGAAGTGCTTATACCGGCTGTTTGAATTATTTCATTATTTTTGGTGTTTATTAACTATTTTTGTTGTTATTTAGTTACCACTGGCAGAGAGCATTTTAATCAGGTCTAGGCATGTCCCACCTTGCATCCATCCATTCATACAAGCTAGAGTGTTGTCATAACTTATGCAGTTATGCAGTTTCCTGTTATGCTGTCTCTTGACCATCTGAACCTTACTTGGCCAGGCTGCTGCAGCATGGGCTCCTATCACACCATACACTGTGTCCTAACTTAACTAACTAACATACGATGCTAGCGAGCATTAGCGACACAGTCAGTTACATCAGATTCAGTGTGAATAAAGAACACTCAATGATACGTGACAGTCAGTCGCTGGTATGCAGTTAGGTAGTTGCTGCCCTTTAGCGCTCATAGCTAGTTCCCTCATAGGAGCTGCTCTGCCTCTTTGGCCCTAACACCTGCCTCACTCTAATGCAGATTATTTGGCTCAGACACGGGAGCCTAGTGTTTCTCGTGGTGGAGGAGCTCCAGTGGTATGTGAAGAGGAGGAGGGGGAGATCAATAGCATGGAGGCAGAAGATGAGAGCACATCTCTGGGGGAACACCCTCAGATGTGGGGCCCCCTCTTCTGGTCTCATCATTCTCTCTCTCTCTCTCTGTTTCTCTCCCTCCCTTTCCCTCTCTCTTCTCTCTCTCTCATCCTCTCTATCTACCTCTCTCCCTCCCTCTATTTCTCTTTCTTGCTCCCTCTCTCTTCTCTCACTCTTCCTCTATATATCTCTCTATCGCTCTCTCAAATTCAAATTCAAATATGCTCTCTCTCTGTCTCTCTCTCCCTCCCTCTCTTCCTCTCTCTCTCTCTCTCTCTCTCTCTCTCTCTCTCTCTCTCTCTGTGTCTGGGGGCCTGCTATTGTGGGGGAACTATAAGCTAACTCTGTGTGTTCAGGTGTGTCCCACATCACAGTAGTAGTAGTGTATCAGTGGTGGTGTTGAGATGGTGCAGTAGTAGGGTATCAGTGGTGGTGTTGAGATGGTGCAGCAGTAGTGTATCAGTGGTGGTGTTGAGATGGTGCACTAGTAGTGTATCAGTGGTGGTGTTGAGATGGTGCAGTAGTAGTGTATCAGTGGTGGTGTTGAGATGGTGCAGCAGTAGTGTATCAGTGGTGGTGTTGAGATGGTGCAGCAGCAGCAGTAGTGCATCAGTGGTGGTGTTGAGATGGTGCAGTAGTAGTGTATCAGTGGTGGTGTTGAGATGGTGCAGTAGTAGTGTATCAGTGGTGGTGTTGAGATGGTGCAGCAGCAGCAGTAGTGTATCAGTGGTGGTGTTGATGGAGAGGACTTAGAGGAGGTCACACATTGCACTACTGACTATCTGAACTTCTGTATGGACATTGTTTTTCCCACAAGGACTGTACGCTGCTATCCAAATAACAAGCCTTGGATAACCAGTAATGTCAAGACCCTTCTCAATAGGAAAAAGATGGCGTTTAAGGAGGGGGACATGGCAGAGCTGAGGCGAGTACAGGGGGAACTCAAGATTAAGCTGAAAGAGGCTAAGGAGGACTACAGAAGGAAGATGGAACAGAAGCTGCAAGATAACAACATGAAGGAGGTGTGGGACTGTATGAAATCTATCACTGGCCTTAAGAAGAGCAGCAGCTCTGTGGAGGGAGACCTGGACAGGTCGAACCAGCGGAACCACTTTTACAACAGGTTCGATTGCCTATCCCCCACCCCACCTCATTACCAGTGCAACACTCACCCCCACCATCACTGGATATTGCACCCCTCCCCCACATGGTGACCACGAGCAGTGCGGAAACAATGGCTTCAGCCAACAGCCATCAGTCTCTAGCCACACGACAACCCTCTCAGAAGCACCCCTCCTCCTCCTCACCATCCACTCCCCTCATCCCCCCCATAATTTCAGCGGACCAAGTAAGTTATCTTTTAAAAAAACTCCATCCTCGTAAGACAGCCAGGCCTGACAGACTGTGTCCAAGGCTGCTCAAGGCCTGTGCTGCTGAACTGGGGGAGCCACTGAAACCACACCCCAGTGAGCTTAATGACTTCAGGCCTGTCGCTCTAACATCACATGTGATGAAAACAATGGAGCGATTGGTCTTAGGTATGCTCAGACCCCAGGTACGCCATGCACTAGACCCGTTACAGTTTGCATACCAGGAGAAAGTGGGCGTGGACGATGCCACTTATCTTTTACACAGGACACATTCTCACCTAGACAAGGAGAAAAGTGCTGTGAGAATCATGTTTTTTTATTTCTCAAGTGCTTTTAACACCATCCAACCCCTCAGACTGGGAGACAAGCTCTTGCAGATGGGTGTGGACACTCACTTGGTAACCTGGATTACAGATTACCTGACTGAAGCGACCACAGTTAGATCAGACTGAAGAACTGCCTCTCTGACACTGTGATCAGCAGCACCGGAGCGCCACAGGGAACTGTGCTCTCTCCAGTCCTGTTTACCCTGTACACATCTGACTTCTGCTACAATACCGAGTCATGCCACATGCAGAAGTTTTCCGATGATACTGCAATTGTGGGGTGTATCAGGGACGAGCAAGTGGAGGAGTACAGGAGCCTGGTGGAGGACTTTGTGCAATGGTGCAAACTCAATCACCTTCAACTCAACACTTCAAAGACCAAGGAGATGGTGGTGGATTTCCGAAGGTCTAATCCGGGCTCTGCTACCAGTCTCCATTGATGGGGTCAATGTGGAGGTGGTAAGCACCTACAAGTATCTGGGTCTCCACCTGGACAATAAACTGGACTGGTCAGCCAACACTGATGCACTCTACAAGAAAGGACAGAGCAGGCTGTACTTCCTGAGGAGGCTGCGGTCCTTCAATGTGTGCAGCAAGCTCCTCAGGATGTTCTATCAGTCTGTTGTGGCCAGCGCCCTCTTCTATGCAATGGTATGCTGGGAGGAAGCACAAAGAAGAAGGATGCTGGGCTGACTTGACAGGCTGGTAAGGAAGGCTGGCTCTGTAGTGGGAGCTGAACTGGAGTGCATCACTTCAATATCTGACAAAAGGACCCTAAACAAACTGATCAACATCTTGGACAATGAATGTCATCCACTCTACAGCACAATCAAAAACCAAAAGAGCTTGATCAGCTGGAGACTTCGCTCACTGCCATGCACAACTGAAAGGCTGAGGAAGTCATTTGTTCCTAGGGCCATTGAACTGTCCAATGCCTCACTAAAGGGAAGAGGAGAAATAGACTTCTCTGCTTAGTCTGTCTGCCTCTCCACCCTCTCCACCCTCTCCACCCCTCCACCCTCTCCACCCTCTCCACCCTCTCCACCCTCTCCACCCCTCCACCCTCTCCACCCCCTCTCCACCCCCTCCACCCTCTCCACCCCCTCCACCCTCTCCACCCTCCACCCCTCCACCCTCTCCACCCTCTCCACCCTCTCCACCCCCTTCACCCTCTCCACCCTCTCCACCCTCTCCATGTCCATGTTTTTTGAGTACTGACTGCCCACTACTGCATACTACTGTTTTACTATTGTACACAGCCTAATGTTTTCACTACTGTTTTACTGCTACACTGTTTTTCATGCTATATTAGCACACATGGTCAATGGCTGCGGTCAGGCTTCTGATACAATACTGAATGAATGAATGGCTATAACTCTATTACCTCAACCTGTTCTTGCACTGAAATAGTTTTTTATTTTACCTTGTCTACATTACACTTTACTCTCCTGTGTGTGTGTGCATGTGCATGCGTGTGCATGTGTGTGTGTGTGTGTGTGTGTGTGTGTGTGTGTGTGTGTGTGTGTGTGTGCATGTGTGTGTGTGCATGTGTGTGTGTGCATGTGTGTGTGTGTGTGTGTGTGTGTGTGTGTGTGTGTGTGTGTGTGTGTGTGTGTGTGTGTGTGTGTGTGTATGTATGCATGTGTGTGTGTGTTGTCTTTAAAGTCTTGTGCCCTTACTAAAGACAATACCTAGTGAAGGACACACCTATGAGCTGTCCTATGCTCACACATATGTGAGTGTGTGTGTTTGCGTGTGAGATAGAGAGAGTTGTGTGTGTGTGTGTGTGTGTGTTTGTGTGTGTGTGTGTGTTCTCATTAGTTGTGGATGTTTATCAGGCGTTTGCAGCTCTGTATCACTCATCAGGATTAGCAGATGAGCTTGTTGGCTTAGTCCCCCACCCCTTCTCTCTCTCTCTCTCTCTCTCTCTCTCTCTCTCTCACACACACACACACACACACACACACACACACACACACACACACACACACACACACACACACACACACACACACACACACACACACACTGTCTCTACTCACAGTTGGCCCCTTTTGTGT
>NC_063208.1:4485694-4493194 GCF_017589495.1 Alosa alosa
TAATGGGTGCAGTGTTGTGTTGTTTGTGGTTGTAAAGCTAAATATGAATTGGGTTGGAGGTTGAGATTCAAGAGAGATAAACATAGAGACAGAGAGTGCACACACTATGCTATGCTATGTATGCTATGCTATAACTTCCTTAGTTAGTAAAGAATATACAACAATATATAATCTATCATAATGTGTCCTAAACACAAACAAACATATACAAACACATTTTAACAGATATATACTTGGCTGCATCAAGAGTCATTCAAAGGCAGATAGCTCCCCACCACACACCCCACACACACACACACACACACACACACACATACACACACACACACACACACACACACACACACACACACACACACACACACACATTTGTGTGAGACTACAAAGGAACACATCAAAGGAAATGCTCAGACAGTTAAGTAATTAAAAATCATATGGTATTTGAACACACTCTAAGTCTTCATGATAGCTTTGAGACAATAATAATTAGGGTGTTTCAGTTATTCAAAGCACAACACCGAATTATGCTTTTCTTTTTAATGAGATAATCATTGTTTGAAATATATACAGTACCATGTATATTAGCAGGGTGTAATGGTGAATGAGCAAGCATATAATCCAGGTTATAAAGTAGGATGACCAGCAAAATACAAAACAAACAAGCACACAAACAAATGAATAATGCAATGTCACCACATGCGCTACTTAGGGGTTATTCAGAGAGCCCTGCAGTCTGGCATACTTACCTCCCATTCAGCACATTCAGATGGACCCACGAAACCAATTAAGGACTTTGATCAATCAATTAAGCTCACCAGTGTAGTGCAGGACACTCCTCATCTCCCGGGAGACCCTGGACAGCACGCAGGGCTTCAGGAAGAGGATAGAGAGTGTGTGTGTGTGTGTGTGTGTGTGTGTGTGTGTGTGTTGGGAACGTCGCTAGAGCCACATTGATCAACCACCGAGCCGATAGCAAATACACCACACCGCACACACTGCACGCAGCCACACACACATTAAAGAGTGGACATAATCAAGAGTATGGAAATCAAAGTTGTTTGCCTGAAAGGCTCAGCTCACGCACAGTGTCATTGCATTGCTCATATATTGCATATACCAGGAATTCCGCTCATATATTTGCTAATATAGCAGCCATTTTGTTCCCAAGTTCCATATTTAGCAATATTATTGATAATTTTTATTTATATGGTGCATATATATAAAATGCATTACAATTGGTGTGTTTGTGTGTGTGTGTGTGTGTGTGCGTGCGTGCGTGCGTGCATGCGTGCGTGCGTGAGTGAGTGCGTGTGTGTGTGTGTGTGTGTGTGTGCGTGTGTGTGCGTGCGTGCGTGCGTGCGTGTGTTTGTGTGTGTGTGTGTGTGTATGTGTGTGTGTGTGTGTGTGTGTGTGTGTGTGTGTGTGTGTGAGAGAGAGTGATGCAGAGGGTGAAGAGAAAGTCTGATGGAGAGAAAGAGGAAGAGATGGGATGAAAGAAAGAGATAGAATATGAGTGAGAGAGAGATACACATGGATAGATAGATACAGCAAGAGGGAGGTAGATGGATACAGATAGAGAGAGGGAGAGAAAAGCAGAGAGATGGATAGAGGGAGGGAGAGGGATGGAGAGGCATGGATGGATATATACAGAAAGAGAGGGGGATAGATAGATAATGGTAGAGAGGGAGAGAGATGGATAGATAGGGAGGGAGAGAGAGGGGGAGAGGCATGGATGGATATATACAGAAAGAGAGGGGGATAGATAGATTATGGTAGAGAGGGAGAGAGATGGATAGAGACAGAGAGAGGGAGAGAGAGGGGGCCGGTGATAGAATGCTGGCTCAGAGAAGGGCCGATGAGCTGGGCTGTGCAGACGTGTGCTGGACAGACGCGCTGGAGGAGCCATTGATTGGATTGCTGCTCGACAAAGCAGAAACTGCTTATTGAGCTAATGTGCTGGTGTGTTGGGATCAATTTCACAATGTCACTCGTAGCTGAGAGACAAGGGAAGAGAGGGAAAAAACCAGAGGCGAAAAGCGTGGTGAGCTTCACTAACACAGATTGAGCTTGCTCATTTCATTGCCTTGCTCGTCTCTCTCTCTCTCTCTCTCCATCTCTCTCTCTCCATCTCTCTCTCTCTATCTTGCAGTGTCTTGTCCTTTGCACTTGCAGGAGGTATCCACTGCACTGTAGCACTGTTTACCAACAAAAACAACATGCTAAATGCTAACTGCTAATCCCAGCGGTCACTGTTGTCCTCTAGGCTCTGTGAAATTGCTCAATTTTAGCCAGCGGTATTGGTGTCCTCTATAATCAGTGGCTGAGGGAGGCCAGCTCTAGCTAGTTCTCACTATAATATAAGCTTGGGCCTGCATAGTGTGCTGTGTGTGCGTGTCTGTGTGTGCATGTCTGTGTGTGTGTGTGTGTGTGTGTGTGTGTGTGTGTGTGTGTGTGTGTGTGTGTGTGTGTGTGTGTGTGTGTGTGTGTGTTTGAAGAGGGACAAATGCAGGCCCTGGTGTCAGACACTCATGTATAGAGCTGAGAGTAGCAGGGAAAAGCTGTGGGTCACATGAGGAGTTTGGGATAGAATCTCGGAAAACACACCCTCTTCAACACACTCTCTACAGAAAACACACTATTCAACAAATCACTCTCCTCAACACTGTAACCATAGTCTGCAAAAAAAAACAAAAAACACACTTTTCAACACACTCTCCTCCAGACTGAAACCATAGTCTGCACAAAACACACATTTCAACACACTCCACTCTCGCCACCCTGTTCAACACTAAAAGCGGTGTGTCTCAGTAGGGAATAGAATGAATCATGAACTTATCTTTTTGTTTGATTACTTCACTGAGAAAATGAAATTTGTTCTGCTAACGCTGGAAAACAGACAGTGTCGTAGTTCCGTCTTAATCTGTGTGAACGTGAAATAATGTGAACAGAACAAACAGCGCCTCTGTGCTTAACTTTATTACGCTTTTCAGCAGTCACACTGTAATTCTGCTTTCTTGACTGGCATGTGTCTGAGAATGTAGCCTACCAAACACACACACACTCCCCTGAAAGAAGAAAAAAAAAGGTAAAATACAGTAATTCATGGGCATAATGTTGTTTACTTGGTGAGTTATGTCTGTGTGTGCATTTTTTATTGGATTTTCTCCCCTGTCGCGCAGCGAAACTCAAGGTCGTTTTGATAAATGCTTGTGCTTAGTCGGAGCGGCCACTAGAATAGCACTGTGGAGGTATTTATGGGTCCCGCTCACTCAGATTATGACAAATGTGGCCCAACTTGTTGAACAGACAGCAGGATCTTTCCGGAAGGGAATCATCCTCGCCAGCCATTTATTTATTTATTTTCCCCAATGAAGGCTTGTGACACAACTGTGGCCTTCGGACGAATGGGAAACATTTTGTGACAGTCCGATGATTTGGAAATTGATGATAGAGGAGATTGGGGCTGAGATTTTCTGGGCCTGGCTTGAGATAAGGATGGAAAAGAAGAGGATTGTGGGTAGGCAGGAAGGAGTTGGTGCCGGGCGTGTGTGTGTGTGTGTGTGTGTGAGAGAGAGAGAGAGAGAGAGAGAGAATAGGGGATCACTTCTTATCAGGAGAAACCATGAGAGCATAATGGCGTCCTTACTGTTAAGATATCACCAGTGCCTAATGATCCTAAATGAAGAATGTGAATTTAAGTTAACTGGGACACACGCACACACACACACACAAACACAGGGAAGTGTAGTGTGGATGCACACATAAGGGTGGAGGTGTAGTGTGGATGCACACATACTGTAAGGGTGGAGGTGTAGTGTGGATGCACACATAAGGGTGGAGGTGTAGTGCGGATGCACACATACTGTAAGGGTGGAGGTGTAGTGTGGATGCACACATAAGGGTGGAGGTGTAGTGCGGATGCACACATACTATAAGGATGGAGGTGTATTGTTGATGCACACATACTGTAATAAGGGTGGAGGGTGTAGTGTGGATGCACACATACTATAAGGATGGAGGTGTAGTGTGGATGCACACATAAAGGTGGAGGTGTAGTAAAGACCGGCTAAAACCAGCTAACAGCATAAGCTGGTTTCTAGCTGTTTTTTCAGCAGGGTTTTCAAGGAGGTTTGGATCCATGTGATGGTTCAGTGAAGACCTTTGACCACATCTCTCAATCTCTCCTTCCCCCTCTTTATTTCTCCCTTTATCTCTGTCTTTCCATCTTATCTCTCTCTCCTCTCTTATCCGTCCTCTCCTTCTCTCTCTGTCCTCTCTATCCCTCTCTCTCTCTCTGTCTTCTCTCCTTCTCTCTCTGTCCCTCTCTATCCCTCTCTATCCGTCACTCTCCTTCTCTCTCTGTCCCTCTCTATCCCTCTCTCTCCCTATCCGTCACTCTCCTTCTCTCTCTGTCCCTCTCTATCCCTCTCTCTCTCTCCTTCTCTCTGTCCCTCTCTATCCCTCTCTCTCCCTCCTTCCCTTGCTCTCTTCTCTCGTAGCTGGATGGTTGTTATTCCTCTTCTGCATCCCAGGGCCTTTTGTAGCCTCCTGCTGTGAGGAGACTGCAGAAGAGGCCACTAAGCCTGTGTGTGTGTGTGTGTGTGTGTGTGTGTGTGTGTATGTATGGCCCCTCCAGTAGCCCCCTACTGTTTGCCTACTGCAGCAGAGGATGCTAGGTTGCAAGGTCTCTCTCGCTGATCCCTCAGGGAGGCGATGTGTGTGTGTATAGTTGTGTGTGTGTGTGTGTGTGTGTGTGTGTGTGTGAGAGAGAGAGAGAGAGAGAGATGGGCAGAGCATGTTGTGCCCTCCGGCCCCCTGTAGCTTGTCAGCAGCCCACACACACCACCTAATGCATGTACAGATCAGATGCGTAGTTCTGGCCTTGATGGTCAACACCAGGGACACTGCCCACCACTTCTGCCTGCATACACATGCATGCACACAGGCACACACACACACCACACACACACACACACACATACACACACACACACACACATGCACACACACACACACACATACACACATACACACACGCACGGATGCACACACACACACACACACACACACACACACACACACACACACACACACACACACACACACACACACACACACACATGACTCTATCTGACACGGCTGATCAGGATAGCCTATGGCTCTGGGGCCTGACATCGCTCCATCTCTCTCCATCTCTCCATTTATCTCTTCTCCATCTCTCTCTATCTCTCCATCTCTCTATCTCTCCATCTCTCAATCTCTCCATCTCTCCATCTCTCTCTATCTCTCCACCTCTCCTCCCCTCTTTCTTTGGCTCTCCAATTCAAATGTGTGGTTGCCATGGCAAAATCACTATGTATTGCCAAAGGATTTCAGAAGGAAAAGTATTGATATATAATCACCCCCCCCCCCCACCATTCCTGTCTATCTCTGTGTGTGTGTGTGTGTGTGTGTGTGTGTTTGTGTGTGTGTATGTGCTGGCATCTGACAGCAGGCGAGTGTGAGTGTTGAGTGTTTGACTGTAATCTGACTCCCTGGAGAGTTCCCTTTAGGCGCGACAGCAACTGAAGGCTCCACTGATACCTGTCAAACAAAACACCCACACACACACACACACACACACACACACACACACACACACACACACACACACACACACACACACACACACACACACACACACACTAATAACACACACACACACACACACATACACAACACACACACACACACACCACACACATACACATTGTCAAACACACACACACACTGACATACGTATGCACACACACACGTATCAATAATACTACACCAATCACACACACCTATTTCACATTATTACGTGCATTTCATAAGTTACTACAACACATGACACACACACACACACCACACACACACACACACACACACACACACATACTCATACACATACACATACTCATACACACACTCATACACACACATACTCATACACACACTCATACACACACATACTCATACACACACTCATACACATACTCAGACACACACATACTCACACACACACCACAGTCTATCTCTTTCTCTGTCTCTCTATTTTTCTTTCTTTCTCTCTTTCTCACAAGCACACACTCACACACTCACACACTCTCTTTCTCTCTCTCTCTCTCTCTCTCACACACACACACGCACGCACGCACTCACGCACGCACGCAGGCACGCACACACACACGGTTGTCTCTCCAAACCTGGACTCCCCTCCAGAGAGAGAATATTTTGACTGACAGCGTCTCTTCCACAGGCTGCTGCAGTGCGTTTGGTAAACTGAAACGCAGAACTGAGCTGAGCTGTGTGCGCTGTCTGAAAGCAGCCCTTTTTGTTTGGGGAGTCATCTGGGCTCTAGTGCATATTCCTCTTACGTAACATATATGTATATGAGTATTCCTCTTACGTAACATATATGTATATGAGTATTCCTTTTACGTAACATATATGTATATGAGTATTCCTCTTTTTGTCACAGTTACAGTATGAATATATATTTGGCGGCCGCACAGCGAAGCCCTTTGTGTTTCTACGCATTCTTCTTCTTACTGCGCTTCCGCCAATCGAGTCTATGGCAGCCCATAGAAGTGTCTGTCGTGACCATAGACTGTAAATTATGACCTCACCTTGAGCGCTTTAGCGCCACCAACAGGCCAAAGTTGGACGTGCGTTCACACATGTAACTTTTGACCCGTTTGCCCAATTTTTGAAAATGAGGTATCGTTGGAATTGTTGAATTAAGCTATTGAAGCTATATTCAAAAACGTTCGCCCATCACAGCCAATCAAAGCAAAGCCGCCAAAGATGGAGCAACCTTATATCCCGGCCAAGCTTTGGTGGCATTGAGCATTGAGTTGCCATTGCAACTCCTGTTTGACTGCTTGGCCCCCTCATTGCTGCTTGCGGCTATATTATTTATTTGTTTTCTTATTTCAGTCAAGCTGAAGATCTTGAAGCATATTACTGGTACATCACATTTAAGCTGTTCTTGGACTGCTGTGGTTCTTCTGATGTTATAGTGTGCGCCTTGAGTAGTGCAGATACCATCAACTTGTTGCTATCTTTTAGCAGTCTCTGGCATCATTGTCACTGTCTGAGAGCAAGGTGAATAGCTGTGGATGAGTCTGTGTGATTGATCCAGTAAAAAAAAAAAAATAAATAAAAAAAAAACACACATACACAAAAGCACACACACAAGCACACACACGACTCTATCTGAGAGTGACATTTGCAGATGTGGATGAGCGAGTGTTTTTTGACAGTGTTGTGAGTGGATGTATGTGTGTGTGTGTGTGTGTGGAGTGATCCAGCAAAACAGCAGATGTTCATTATCATCGCCGCAGCAGATTCAGCATATCTGTGTGCACTGCAGGATGACGCGTCAGACATGACATTGTCGCTAAGGAGATTGTTTACCATATCGACGGCCATTTGTTTATTGTCTTCCGTTACGTCTACATGCGTGAGCGATACTTC
>NC_063208.1:4498194-4508194 GCF_017589495.1 Alosa alosa
TTTGTGTTATGCCAAGTTCATTGGCCAAAACCACAAACGCCCCCCCGCCCCCACACACACCCTTGTGCTCTCATTTGAGCTCCATCCATCACACTCACCCATGCTGTCTAATTCCCGTTTTATCCGCCTTTAAAACCCAACCCACGCGCCGCACGCTACGCGGTTAGCAACAGTGCATAAACTCACCTTACATCCACTGAACGCGCCGGTGTAGTCAAACGATTAATATCGTATATTAAAAGAGCCTCTTTTTTCTGAAAGCCACGCGAGCACGTAGGCCTATTTGTTTACATTTGTTCGAAACGCATGACCTTTTGCATTACACCGCGAAGCCAGGCTTTTCATGCCCAACGCCAATCAGATTGATGCACTGAACTGTGGGGGGTTGTCAGAGTGGTAGAGCTTTAGCCAAGCGCAACTTGAGGGGCAATCAGTCGGGCGTGATGGTTTCCCATCACGTACAGCCAAACGCTTACAGCAGAGGCCCGGGAGCACTACGGATGCCCAACCAGCTCCCCGCTACCAACCAGCCGAGTGCTCCAGTGCTCGCCTATAAAACATCGCCCAGAGGCATACTGAACATATGGATGCACGTTTGAGAACATCACTCACAGACGCGGCGTATATGGAACCACATATATTGTTTGAACGCACTGCTTAAAGGCTCAGTCGTATAGATGTCATTTCTGGAATTGAGGATGCACAAATAAATGGTATTCAATTACAGTGCCAGGGGGTGTTATCAGTGTGTGGGCTTGTACTCATTAAAATGACATTACTCTGTCCTGGGCTATGATGTCCCAGCCGCATTACTCCCCACCCGACATGGAGAAAGAAATGCCACGAGTTTCCCTGTGGTGTCTAAACATGCACCCATCAGGGCTCTTGCGTGAATCCAAACACCCGCGATGGAAAAGTTTCTGCTTCTAAGCAGAACCGCCTCGGGCCACAGTCCCCTCGCTGCTGATCAGTATGGACCCACTTGCTTGTTTGTTTTTCTGCCTGTCTCAGTCATGAGTTTCCTTCGCATGTAGGAGTTTAAAGGGGCTGTGTGTACTCTTGCATTGCATTGTCTTAAATTGAAGAACACGTCTAAAAACACTGGGTCAAAACACATTTATTTAATCAGATTCTGTTACTTCTAAGACATTTTTGAAGATAAAATAAATAATACTAATAAAAAAACACGCTTCTTAAAAGGAAAGACTGGAGAAACTCCATTTCACATACAAGACAATCAGCGGCACTGCTCCTCCACCTGACGCACGGCAGCACCTTGTTTGCAAGATTTCGGATTTTCAGTCAGGGTAATCTAGGCTCATTGGCTTTGAATAAGGTAATTATGTCTGATTGCATACCATATGCACAATCCCTTCGGTAGTCCATGATGGTTTATGGAGCAAAACACATCTGCAAGCCACATTTAATACCACATCGGTAAAGACCACATTAGACAAATGATCCCAAGATGTATTTTCACAAAAAAAAAACAGAATCATCCAGTCTTTTTTTTTTTTTTTTTCAGTTACTGCTGTTGCAGCATTTACCAGCTGACATGTCCAAGATTAAAATTCCTAATCACTGCATTTGTATAACTAAAATTGAGTCAGGAGAAATGTCAGTTATTTAGTGGTAACAATAGGGAATTTACACAACTCTACTGTGCAGACTAGCTTTAGTGATAGCGTGCACATTTTTCTAACTGACATTCAAATAATGTATTTTATTGATTTCGTTTTTATACCAAGGTCATAATGTAAATGGACAAATTTCCCATGATTGACAGCAAAGTCTAAAAAAATATTATTTTATTTGAATTACAAATTCCATTTTTTCTGGACCAACTTTACAACATAAATAAACCAAACTTTACACATTAATGCATTCTAAACCCTAAATATTTTTTTACATAGCTCATGAAAGAGACACTGATATAAGTTTCAAGGGTTTCAAGGCATAACAGAACATCTCTGACTCAAAGAAACATGTCCAGTGTGTCAAAGTCATTGTTTTCCATCGCCTTCTCGGTCACACTGGTGTCAAAGATGACATCATCCAGGAAGTCATCGATAGTCAGGAAGTCGGTGCTTGGGGCTGACGTTGAGGGCGCGCCGAGCGGAACGCTGGGAGCATGCTGGGATTTCACCGGAGCACTGGGAGCCATCAAGTGACCAAGCGCATCCCCTCCGCCATTCACCAACATGTCCAGCATGTCCGCTCCGTCCGAGGACACGGTGGACGGCGTCGACGGCGTGCCAGGAGACGTTACCTGCGAGCTGGATGACGGCGGGCTGGTGTCGGTGGAGGTGGTGAAAGCCGCCACGCTCGGCGGTGCGCTGCAGGACAGGGGCACCATGCCTCGATGCCGCAGCATCTGGTCCAGCTCGGCCAGCTGCTTCTTCTTGGCCTTGAGCTTCTTCAGCAGCTTCAGCCTCAGAGCAGCCGTCTTTACGTCCTCTAGAACGGCCGCCGACGCCTGGTCCGGGTCTTTCTTGATCTTCAACAACGCTGCTGCTGCTGGTCGTGGTTTAAGAGCTGCGGCAGCAGGCTTGGCGGGGGCCATTTTTCCAAGAGGGGCTTTCTGGGAAGCACCGCTGAGTGGTGAGGGATTTGTCGGTGATGGCTTAGCAGCGTTGTGCCTGGAGGTAAGGCCTGCCAACACACCGGCGGGACCTTCCTGCCCTGATGAACTACTGGGCGCCCCCTTTTGGTGGAACTTGAAACCTGTGAACATGTGAGGTTTGACAGGAGGCGCGTTGCTCAGGTCAGGCTTCAGTTTGACTTTAGGGGGTTCCGCTGCCTTTGCGTTTTCCAGTTTGACTATAGGGGGAGTCACTGTCTTTGCAATCTTCTGCTGAGGTCGCACTGGGAGACTGGACTGCTGTTTAGACGGTTGAGGGGGAGAAGGCTCACGTTTGAGGGACACACGAGTTGTGGATGAAGACTGGGTAGAAAGTGGAAGGAGAAGTGTGGAGTGTGGAGTCTCTAGAAAAGTCGCCGTTGCAGGGGGATGATGTTGAGGATGGGTACTCACAATTGATGGGAGGATGACCTCTGGCTCCTCAGGTAGTTCATCTGGCTCCATGTAATCCATTTCCATATCCAGGTTCAATGGGACTAGACTTTGAGGAATTGGGTTATCCATTGCAGCGGGTTGCGTTGCTGGATTCTGTATTGATAAAGTTTGTGGTGATGGGTTTACAATCACTGTTGTTGGCGGTGTTGTGCTCTGTATCACTAGGGTCTGCCCTTTCATATTCTGCTCAGTAGGGGGCATCGGTTCAGGGTTCTGATTAGCTGAAGGTGACCTGAGTGGATCTTGCCCACTGGGAGTGTTTAGTGTTGACAGGAGGGTAATCTCTGGTGGTTGCAACTGACCCGGTTCAGTTGAATCCATTTCTATGTCTAGGTTTAATGTGATTATAGTGTCTGGTGGGAGATCGTCTAAGGTTTGTGGTGGTGGCGGGTTTTTCCTTGTTGAAGTTTCCACTGCAGGCATGTGGGTTGCTTGGGTGTTTTGTGTTGCTAGGCTTGGGGTTTTTACATTTTGATTCTGCGATGCTAGAGTCTGCATTGAAAGGGGGTTCAGGCTTTCTGAAAATGTTGGATACTCTAACATTTGAAGCAACTGCGCTGAACTTTGTACTGTTGGGGTGCGAAGGGACAGATTTGTCCCAGATGTAGGCCCTGCTGGGTTTTGCACAGCCATTTCTGTTGACTGTGTTGAGTTCTGAACAACTGTTTTCTCTGGGCTTTGAAATACTAATACTTGTCCTTTTATTTTCTTTTTAGGTGGGTTTCTAGGTATAGGTTTCTTTTTGGACGAAGCTGGTGTTGTTGCTTCTTGCACTTCTAGAGTCTCTGGTGACTGGTTCTGTGTCATTTGGATTTGCTGTTCAAGGTTCTCTGAAGGAACAGACAAGAGTGCAGAGTTTGGCAGGTTCATGATTTGCGAAGTTAGACTCTGGGCCATTTCACCTGCCACTGGTATATACAGAGTTGTACCAGGTGCCGCAGAGTTCTCTCCAAACATCTGGTGAGCTGGGATGAACAGTGTGGTGTTCTGCAGTGTTGACGTGTTCTGCGCCATGATCTTTGTTGGAGAAATTAAGCAATCCGCTGGCTGTGATTTCAGTTCTTCTGGTGTGTTTTTTGGCTTCTCCGGCGTACACGGTTTTGCTCGTGGCTCTGAGTTCTCCCATTGTTCAGTGCTGTTGTTCCGTTTTGAGCTCTGCTTGTCCTTACGCTCAACCTGTTTGCTGGCAAGCCTCCTGCTTCTCCTCACTACAGGAGGGCTAGAGACTGCGGTGACCTGAGCCTCTTCAGGAACTGAGGGTTCACTAGTTAACTTGGAGCCCTTAGGTTGTCCTAACTTCTCTGTCTCCAGAGTGAGTGTGACGATGTCATTGTGGGACAGACCCTCAAAGGTATCCAGCAGTGTGGCACTACTTATAGAGGTGTCCATCTGACTGATGTCGCCGGGGTCACTCGTCTTGAGTGCTGACACAAACGTGTCTTCATGTGGAGTTGAGAGAGACTGGTCATGTGGCGGGACAATTTCTTCAACAGCTTCCTCCTCTGTTTGGCAGTCTGTTAACAGAGGAATATCAACTGAAATGGTTTCCGTCGGCGCAGGAATATCAACTGAAGTGGTTTTCAACGGCGGAGGAATATCAACTGAAGTGGTTTCTGTCGGCGGAGGAATATCAACTGAAGTGCTTTCTGTCGGCGGAGGAATATCAACTGAAGTAGTTTCCGTCGGCGGAGGAATATCAACTGAAGTAGTTTCCGTCGGCGGAAGAATAACAATCGAGGTCTCTTGCGTTGTGGTTTTCCTTGTGTCTTCAGGTTCAACCTCCCAAAAGACCATGTGGATTTCCTTTGTAGGCATGTCCAATTTTGAGTGAGATATGCCCCTTAGATCTGTGAATTCTTCATACGCAATCCAGGACCCTGTAAAGAGATTTGTGAGTGGTTCAGTAGGTTAGAATTATTTTTGGCAATAGGCATCTGCCTCATTTCAGAATCTTAAATTGATGATTCTTTGAAAACACGCCATCGTATAATACCTCACTCCCCATTACACGCAGTCAAACCTTTTGGCATAACACAAATTATGAAAAGCGCAACGAAAAGGTCAGCATGGACCTGTGACGTTAATAGTGTGACATTTAAGCAGCCCCAGCGAAAGCAGTTTAATTTCAATCTGGGTGGTGTTGGCTGGCAGTCTGGCTGTGCTCCCTTTGCGGCATTTCAAACCTGCCAATCTGTAATGCATTGTAGGTGTGTGTGGGCCTCACCGTCTGTCTGGCGAGACCAGGAGATGAAGAGGTCTTCGCTGGCCTTGTGCTGGATCACCACGGTCGCAGCGTACTGGGCATCTGCGTAGCCAAACGAGCAAGCGGTAACATCGTTCTGAGGGAAACCATCGGCAAAGTGCACGGCAAACACTGGGGGTACCCTGCGGAAAAAAATAAATACTTTATTTCAAATCCAATATAGGCAAAGTGAGCACAAATCAAGACATCATCTATACCATGACTCAGACTTAATCTACTTTCACTGAACAGTGAGGTGTGTGTTTAAAGAGCAGTGAAATCGACAGTGTTGACATTCTCACCTCTCTTGGAGAATTTTCTTCTCGTTGATGCTCTGACAACGGCTGCAAGTGATTTGGACAGGGGGACTCAGTGGATGCCAATCAGACACCAGATATGCGTAGGCTGATGCAGTATTGGTACAGCTGAAGAGGAAAAAAACCAAAAAAAGATAGAGATGAATAAAATATATATATTATATCTACATATAACAATTTATATTTATATATATATATATATATATATATATATATATATATATATATATATATAATATCTACATATAACAATTTATATTATTAAGTTATATAATATATAAATGTAACATGTATGTAATACACACACACACACATATATATATGTGTAATATAATATAAATTATATTACATACATATTACATTACATTTAATATATTACATGACATCATCTATTTCCAATGTAGCCAGCATTTCTTCTTTTAGGAAATGATTCCCTGCTGAGGGAATCATTCCCTGATGATTTCCCGTGAGGATTAGTAAAGGATCAGAAAAGGACCAGAGTTCCTGAGCGTCTATCCTGGTCGTGGCACTAAGCCCTTGCCAGGGGCTGGGCAGTGGGCACTCACCTGCTGCTGGAGCTGCAGCCGCAGGTCTGACACTGGCTCTCCCACTGGACCATGTGCTGGAAGAGCTCCTTAGCTTGGCTGTCCAGCTCCAGAAGGACTGGAAGAGCCAGAGCAGGAACCTCCACTGGCCGATGCATGAGTTCTGAAGAGGCACCGAGAGGGGGAAACACCAGTTAGAGGCGAACAGAGCAGACCGCAGATGCAAAGCGATGAGAATGACATGGTGTCATTGATGCTTACCTCGCTTCTGCTGAAGGGGATGCTGCAGCAGCTGAAAGGTGGATGATCTGAGATCAGTCAACCGCTTCTCTGCATTTCGGAGACTATTGCCTTCTGGAAAATTAATATATATGTAAATCCATGAATATCAATAAAAAAAGACTCCTGAATTCTGTATTAATTCAGATAAATTGATTTCCAACTATCTTGTCCAATATTTGTTATTAACGCATCCAACATTCACATCATCCAATAATGTTGGATAATCAATCTGATTATAATCTCTCACAAACCTCTATCCATCTGATGATCGGAGGCGCTCTCATATCGTGCGCACAGATCCAGCACAGGCGACGCGTCCTGAGTGGGAATTTTGCGCTTCCTCCCACAGGAGCCTCGCTGCCACCGCCCCAAGGACAACGGTCTGAGGGTCCTGCACTGGGCCAGAGCCAGCAGCAGGGAACTCAGCCAACTCTGATTGCTCCGGCTCTGAAGCGAGCGAGGACCGGCGCTGGCACATTCCTCCGCAGGCAGCGCGGACGGTTCCACCACCACACAAGGAACCTTAGAGCGCTCCTCTGTGGTGGAGACGCGAGGATGGGGTTCTTGAGCGGCCTTCGTCACCGGTTCTGCGATCAGCTCCTCGGGTGACGTGCACACCATTTCACAGTCGTTATCTTCGTCACTCACCGGTGCCTCTCCTTCATCTTTAGCCACAGCGTTCGGCTTTGAAATGGTGTCCTCAACCTGCGAGGACTGGTCAGGGTGTATGGTGCCATTGGTGTCCACAGAACAGGCCTCAATGGGTTCTTCGGTTCGGGGGCGTTTGGCAGAGGGGGGCAGAAACGCGGGGCTCTCTGGGGCAGATGGGGTCTGGCCGGAGTGGTTCTGGTCAGGTGTGGTGGACGCAGGGGTGGAGGACAGGCTGGCCAACACAGCCTCCAGGGGTCGGCTAACCAGGGGGAAAATACACTGCAAGCGCACACCCACGTACACACACACACATACAAGGAGAGTGGAAGAGAAATCGTTACAATCATAGCACATTAACTTCCAGATTAAAACCAGATTCACTTCTCAGCTACAGTGGGAAATAAATACAACAAAACACATGAACTGAGGAAGGAGAAAGCAGCCTAGGTCATCACAGAGTCAAATACCTACCGTGGGGGTTGGGCAGAGCCGGATGGTCTCCTCGTGGTTGATGATGTAGCTCCGTAGAGAGACGGTCTGTCCCTTTGCTTCGCACCAGGGACATGCCTCTGCTGGGACAGACTTGTCCTGGGACTGAAGAAGTTCATTAGTGAATACACAAGATGATAATCAACATGACACATAGACCCTTTCAAGAGAGTTCCATTATCAGCATCATAGTTGGCCCCACAAGGCTTCCGTTTTAACATTCCATATGTTATCTTAATGCAGAGGAAGTAGATTGGGAACCAAATAGAACGTTCAAGCATTGTTTTTGTTTTTATTGTTAAAAAGGGTCTATAGCATGCAGCTCAGGACACAGACCACACAGTGAGATGTGGGTATATTATGTATGTAAACAGCGCACAAACAGACAACAAGGATACCCATTAGTGTGAAAGAGTCATCAGCCACTGGTGAACAGCTATGCGTCTTTCACACTTAGTACACTCTGGGTCCCCTTTGCCACTTAATATACATACATTATATAACAACTTTCACTAGGTTTACTTATTTTGTATCAGTAGTATCAACCAGCATCAGCATATTCAACTTTGACCTTTTAAAACCAGTGATTTCCCTTTTAAATGGATACTACTTTTTGAAATAATTTGTTTCATTTATCATGGGCCAAATAGCAGTAATGAAAACTAAAATTGATAAAACAAAATAACGCTAATATTGTGATTGGAGCTTTGCACACGTGACAGCTTTTGGAGAGAACCAAGTTGAACTGACTTTTCCCAAATACCCCGCCCAGGCTGGGGTTGGACCACTTATACCAAGGGCTCCACCACCACTCATTGTGAACCCTGAGACCATCCTGATAGGTGATGATGCCATCCGCCAAGCACGGTCATATCTGGAGCTGAACACAGATAAACATGTTAATATGGTTTTAAAATAACTTTGTGTGCTTAATAGTTTGGGAACATAGTCATAGTTGGAGCTAAATAAAGTCAGACTAAACATTAAACATGTTTGAATTTAAAATAATAATAATAATAATAATAATAATAATAAAGGATAGGCCTACATTGTACAGTAACGTCAGCCTTCATCTTTCCTATAAATTATTAGTGTGTAATGCAGCTGAGAAGTATAAATCAGCAAGACTAAGTGCTGAACTAGATGCTGAAACGCGTGGTGATGGGCTTCTGAAATGCAGGCTTGACATCTCCCAGTAGCCAGTATCCGCATGCTTGTTGGTAGAATTATAGGAGGAACTACTTGAAACAATGTCATAAACACTGACACTGGCATGAACTATATGGGCACCGACTTGCCAGACTTGTTTAACCTTAGAATAATCATATCCAATGCAATGCTATTCATTTGAAAGGCTAACTTGTTAATGGCCATAGCGAACATAGCCAGCTCGCTAATGCCCATGAACACACTAATTCGCTAAAAGCCTTTGCATTAAAATTAACAATAGTCTAGCAATAGGGTAAGGACATGTAACAGTCTTTTCAATAGATGAGTTAATTAAATCACTTTCTACCAACGTCAGATAATTTCACTAGGCTAAGTTTAACGGTAATGTTGGCAATGTTGGTGCCGACGCCGTAATGCAAATCTCTGACGTTACAGCGATATCATGATGAAAACCTAAATGCTGATAGTATTATAATTTTGTATCATGAATTATGTCTTGAGAGGGATACTTTACCTTAAAATCAAGAGTAAATCCGTTCATGAGACAACGGCAGCGTGCTCGCCGTGTGCTCCGTACAACAAACGTCTGACTTCCGTCTCTTCTTCTCCTGCCGCATTGCAGTAAGGGGGAGCCGACTATACATGGTGCAACACTACCTCTCGCAGGCATGGAGGAGAAATGCAATGGAAGGAGGGGGAAATGGACACGAGACGTACTAGAAATGATGAGACCTGCTATGCATAGATAACCCATTAATTCATTGATTAATTCATTCATTTGTATATTAGTTTATCTATGCGGTTGTGATTTGTCATGGGAGACCATTCTTCACTATTTTTTAAAAGTAATGAATTAGGCTAGGCATGTCTACAAGAAAACAAGTAATTATTATTTTTATTAATTCAAATTAGATCATTTTATATTATATATTTACTGATTTTTCCCCTTCTCCAAAGATATGTACATAGCCTATGTAGACACATTTATATATTTTCTTTCTTGTATTTATTTTCCTTTTTGGCCTTTTCATTGTCCGAGACTCTTTATCAGTGTGTTTGAAATGTCACAGTGGATGGGATGACTGCTGGCTGCTCTCTCGCTTTGCTGTGGGGAGAGTTGGAAAGTCATATCTGCCAAGGGTGCTGGACAAGAGACATGACCAGGAGATTCATTTCAAGGAGCAGACATGATCTCTCTCTCTCTCTCTCTCTCTCTCTCTCTCTCTCT
>NC_063208.1:4520694-4523194 GCF_017589495.1 Alosa alosa
GAGGAAGAGAGAGAGAGAGAGAGAGAGAGAGAGAGAGAGAGAGAGAGAGAGAGAGAGGAGATGTAGCTGTAATGGTTTAATGGGTCTGTGTTGGAGTGCTTGTGTGCACAGCCGATGCCTAGATGTCTGGAGCCCTGCATCTCATTTCAGGATTGACTGTCATGACAACAGCCATGGAAAAAGTAGCAGCTGCAGCAGCAACCGCCGCTTACAGCAGTAGCAGCAGTAACAACAACAGCAGCAGCAGCAGTAGCAGCAATAACATCAGCAGACACAGCAGCAGCAGCAGCAGTAGTAGCAGTAGCAGTAGCAGCAGCAGTAGCAGCAGTAGCAGTGAAGCAGCAGTAGTAGCAGTAGCAGCAGTAGCAGCAGCAGCCAGCAGCAGTAGTAGTAGTAGCAGCAAGTCGCAGGAGTAGCAGCAGTAGCAGTAGCAGCAGTAGTTAGTAGCAGTAGTAGCAGCAGTAGTAGCAGTAGCAGCAGTAGCAGTAGCAGCAGCCGGCAGCAGTGGTAGCAATAGTAGCAGCAGTAGCAGCAGCAGCAGCACCGCTGGCAGCTTGTTCGGTAGCAGTGAAAGCAGGAGTCGGTTGTTGTAGCAGCGGCAGCAGCAGCAGTTGTTGTCGTCAGTTGCAGCAGTAATAGTAGTAGCATTAGCAGCAGCAGTAGCATACTGGTAGCAGCGGGCAGTAGCAGCAGTAGTAGTAGTTAGCAGCAGCAGCAGCAGAATGGTCAGTCGCGCGTCAGCGGTCGGCAGCAAGTCGGTCAGTTGTCGTCATTGTTGCTATCAGCAGTTAGTAGTTGCAGTTGTAGCAGAAAAGCAGCAGCATTGCCGTCAGTCAGCAGCGCTTGTTGTTGTTGTTTCAAGTCGGCAGCAGCAGCAGTAGCAGTTGTTGAGCAGCAGCAGCAGTCGGCAGCAGCAGTCGGGCAGTTAGCAGCAGTAGCAGTACAGCAGCAGCAGCAGTTAGCAGCAGCAGCAGCAGTAGCAGCGTTGGTAGTGGTCCCAACCCGCAGCAGTAGCAACAGCAGCAGCAGGCAACAGCAGCAGCAGCACAGCAGTAGCAGTAGTAGCAGTAGTAGCGGCAGCAGCAGCAGTAGCAGTAGTAGTAGCAGTAGTAGTAGTAACAACAGTAGTGGTCCCAACCGTAGCAGTAGCAACAGTAGCAGTAGTAACAGCAGTAGCAGTACAGTAGTAGCAGTAGTAGCAGTAGCATCAGTAACAATGCAAACCAGTGCCACCCGTGAACCCAGACAAACGAATCAGACTGACAAAAGCATACATTTTAACCACTACTACCATGAATGCTACAGTACTTGGTCTTATTTGGATTGAGCAAGCATCACACTGAACCTTCAACTCCAGTTCTTGCTTAGTCTTGCTGTACTTCAATGCTCTGTGAGTGGTGGTTGTGATGGGGGGAGTGTGTGTGTGTGTGTGTGTGTGTGTGTGTGTGTGTGTGAACCACTCTTTAACCTACACAGCATGTGTACCTGTGAGGAAGTGTTTTTTTTTTCACTTTGGGAACGTTGTGTGCCAAGTTCACCAGCACATCCATCATGCTGACTGCCAGTCACGAGTCCCCAAAGATCAGCCCATAAAACACTTCACTGGCAGACAGACATAGAGAGAGAGAGATAGAGGGAGAGAGAGAGAGAGAGAGAGAGAGAGAGAGAGAGAGAGGCTGTAGTAATTGCCCACTGCTCTGCGGTCCCTCCTCTCTGTAGTGTGGTTGGGGTCAGAGTGTCCCTCATCCCTCCCTGCTCCTGCTCCCCTGCTCTCTGCACTCAATCCATTTTCTTCTCCTCCTCTCTCTTCTTCTTCACCTCTTCCATCCTTTCCTTCCCCTATTTCCGTATACCATTCTCTCTCTCTCTCTCTCTCCATCCTTTCCTTCCCCTATTTCCGTATACCATTCTCTCTCTCTCTCTCTCTCTCTCTCTCTCCATCCTTATCCTTTTCTCCATCTCTTCTCCTTCCCTCCATTTTCCATTCTTACCAGATTCTATTGTTTCTCATGCTGCTCGCTTTCTTCTCCTACCTCTTTCTCTTTGCACTCGCTTTCATCTTTTATCGTTCTCTTTTCTACCTCTTTCTTTTGCACTTCGGCCACTACTTCTTTGATTGTTTCTATTGTTCTGACCTCTTTTTTAATCGCTCACTACTCCTTTATCGTCTCTCTTGTTCTACCTATTTCTCTCTGCACTCACCACTCCTTTATCGTCTCTCTTGTTCTACCTCTTTCTCTCTGCAGTTTGTTTTCCTACTGTGTCCTCCCTCACTTTTCTGTTCTCCCTTTTTCTCTCTATCCACAATCCTCTTCTTCCTTCCTTTCTCTCTCTCTTTCTACCTACCTCTTTCTCTCTCTCTACCTCTTTCTTTCTCTACCTACCTCTCTCTCTCTTTCTACCTACCTGTCTCTCTCTCTTCAATTTCTGACTGTTCCTCCTTTCTCCAGATGAGACACTCATTGTTCAAGACTACCATGGGTAAACTGAACGAAGAAAA
>NC_063208.1:4528194-4530694 GCF_017589495.1 Alosa alosa
TCTCCATGACACTCTGTCGTTATAATCAAGCTTCTTAACTCGAGCAGATAGCATGCAATGTTGGACGTAGTGTGTGTGTGTATGTGTGTTGTGGTGCCCTGGTGCAGTGGATGTAGTTTAGTGTGTGTTGGATGCAGTGTGTGTGTGTGTGTGTGTGTGTGTGTTGTGGTGTGTTGAATGTTTGGGCTCTGATCATGCATAGCTGCTGTAACAAAGTAATTCCCTACATATTAGAAGTTTAAAATGTATATCACATGTCCTGGACAGTAGTACATATTAGAAGTTTAAAGTGCATATCCCGTGCCCTGGACAGTGTATACCATGTGTCCTTGACAGTACATACAGTAGAAGTCTCCACAGCATCTCTATTGAATCCATTGCTGGTGATTACTGCAGGGCCTCTCTACTGGAAAGTGATTGACCCCTTGAGCAACAGCAGTGAACAGCAGAGAAAAGAAACTCAATTCCTCCCGTATGGAATGACCACTAATGCGGTTATTCTGGGTCTGTACGTCGGCTGGTTCTCAAGGTCTCCGTTGACATGGTCAGTGATGTATGTCACGTGTGTGCTCGCTGTAGCTGTGTGTGGTGGCATGCAAAGTGCCCCCCCAAGTACATTCCAGCTGTGCCATACATGAAGGCCTTGTTTACCAAACGGTCAGATTGGAAACTGCAAGTATATGGTTGACAATAATCTACATTAATCATTATATTTGAATTTCCCCTTGGGGATCAATAAAGTATATATCTATCTATCTATCTATCTATCTATCTATCTATCTATCTATCTATCTCGTTCTCATATGATGACATACCTGCCATCAAAAGTACTGTACTGGATATCCTGCTCCACATGCTGCACTGCTGTCTGAAGTACAGCAAGGCTTTCAGAGAAGCCTCAACATTTATTTTCTAATGCAGTTGAATGAGTCTAATATCAACACACATTCCAATCTCGCTCTCTCTCTTTTCTCTCTCTCTTTCTCACACACACACACATACATGCTAATGTGATTCATTTCTTTTCACCCAGGGAGAATGTCCATTTGCATAGTGGGATTGGGGGACGTAGGCACATGAAGGAGGCTTTTTTTAAAGAATTGTTATGTGTGTTAGCGTCCCCATGCATGTTCAATGGGCTGTGCCAATATATGTGTGGGGTTTTGTGTCTGAATATATGTGTGTGTGTGTGTGTGTGTGTGTGTGTGTGTGTGTGTGTATGTGTGTTCCAAAACTCGGATAATGAATGTTTGGATGGATGCTCTTGAATAAATCAAGGAGCATCTTCATGTGTTGAAAAATAATGTAAGTGTTAACGGCAAATACAGATGTCAGTACTACAGTAAACTCAACAAGCACACACACACACACACACACACACACACACACACACACACACACACACACACACACACACGCACACACACACCACCGGTAAAACACACCACCGGTATTTATATATTTGTATTTGTATTTGTATGAGGAACACGGGAGGTGCCACGTTTGAGCAGAGGAGGAAGAGGTAGGACCAGAGAGAGCAGTGATTGGTTGAGGATTCTGAGAGAGAGCAGTGATTGGTTGAGGATTCTGAGTGAGAGCAGTGATTGGTTGAGGATTCTGATTGAGAGCAGTGATTGGTTGAGGATTCTGAGTGAGAAAGACTGCCACTCTCCACGCCGTTGGCTGTCTGTCTACAAGCTTGGCTGCCAGAGAGAGAGATAGAGAGAGAGAGAGAGAGAGAGAGAGAGAGAGAGAATTCCCTCTCTCCTGTCACCGTCAACAGCCAGGCCTGTTCTTTTTTCTTTTGTTTCTTTCTTTCTTTTTATTCCTTTGTTTTGCTCTCTTCCTCTCTTCCTCTCTTCCTCTCTTCCTCTCTTCCCAGCCTTGACACTCCGCCACCCTGAATATATTCAAAGGGGGAACCTTAGCGAACCCTGTCCAACGTGCACAGACCACCAATTATGTGTAGCGCGCGTGCGTCTGCGAAAGCATTCCCCTCCAACAGAATCGATAAAGTGCTGGGAGGTGAAAAGGTGAGCACTGAAGATGGGGATGAAGCCTGACAGAGAGAGAGAGAGAGAAAGAGAGAGAGAGAGAGAGAGAGAGAGAGAGAGAGAGAGAGAGAGAGAGAGAGAGAGAGAGAGAGAGAGAGACAGAGACAGAGACAGAGACAGAGAGAGAGAGACAGTTTAGAGCCTGAAGTATGCGAGTGAGGTTTATGGAGGGTTGGAGATGGAAATGTGTGTGTGTGTGTGTGTGTGTGATAGAGAGTGAGTGTGTGTTTGTGTGGAGAGGGGGTGATTTAGGGCAAGGGTGATTCTACACTCTGCCATATACACGTCAGGCTCCTATTGATCAACTCATCATGGAATCTGTCTTCCTTCAGAGACAGTGTGTGTGTGTGTGTGTGTGTGTGTGTGTGTGTGTGTGTGTGAGAGAGTTTTTGTGAAGTTGAGAGTGTGTGAGTGTTATTGTGTAATTGTTTGTTTGCTTGTCTATT
>NC_063208.1:4540694-4543194 GCF_017589495.1 Alosa alosa
CCTCTCTCTCTCTCTCTCTCTCTCTCCTCTCTCTCTCTCCCTGTCTCTCTTTCCATTGCTTCCCTCTTTCAGTTTCATCTTTCTAATCCGTCTCTCTCTCTTTGTCTTTTCTCTCCTCCCTCCTCTCTCTCCTCTCTCTCCTCTCCCTCTATCCTCTCTAATTCCCGTGGGGCAGCAGGGATCTGGGCCAGTCTCTCTCCTAGCAGGAGGCCAATGTGTATATGTGTGAGAGAGAGCCCCTTTCCTCTCCGGCTCCTTTCCTCCTCCATCCACGTCCCCTAATAAAAATATGGACCCGGGGGGCCAGACCCTAGCAGGAGGTCCTTGAGCGGCAGCATCCCCAACTAATGCACTCAGACACACACACAAACACACACACACACACACACACACACACACACACACACACACACACACACACACACACACACACACACACACACACACACACACACACACACACACACACACACACACACACACACACACACACACACACACACACACACACACACACACACACACACACACACACACACACACACATAAACACACAAACACTCTCTCTCTTTCACACACACACACACACACACACACACACACACACACACACACACACACACACACACACACACACACCTGCATCATTAGCTTGTATCATATGAAAAATAAGGGAGTTTGAAGTGTGTGTAGTATGTCAAGAATGTCAAATGGTGGTTAGATAGAGAGAACTGAACTGCTGTTTTTCTAGCCAACTGGAGGCATCAGTTACTGTCTCAATGCTGACAATGGCATCCTGTGTTGAGCTATTGCTAATATTTGCACAACATATTGATACTTATGTTTCTATTATTTTGTTCTATGCAGCTATGACTGTCATGGTTGGCTGAGTTTGTCCTACAGTATGTGTTAAATCTCTGTTGGCTGAGTTTGTCCTACAGTATGTGTTAGATTGGCTGAGTTTGTCCTACAGTATGTGTTAAATCTCATTTGGCTGAGTTTGTCCTACAGTATGTGTTAGACCTGTGTTGGCTGAGTTTGTCCTACAGTATGTGTTAGACCTGTGTTGGCTGAGTTTGTCAAACAGTATGTGTTAGATCTCTGTTGGCTGAGTGTGTGTAAAGTGTCTCTCTTATAGAGTTGGCCTCTCATCTCACATCATTTGACATTGTCTAGCTGAGTTGTGTATTTTTTAATGCATGTGGAAACCTCAGCAGGCCCAACTTGTATTACCTCTGCACATACACACACACACACACACACACACACACACACACACACACACACACACACACACACACAAACACACACACACACACACACACACACACACTTCAGCAGGCCCAACTTGTATTACCTCTGCTCACACACATACACACACACACACACACACACACACACACTTCAGCAGGCCCAATTTGTATTACCTCTGCTGTATCAGCTTGGGTTGCAACCTTTAGTCTTGCGTATGAATATAAAGTTGTCCCAGAGCTGAGTGAAGTGTATGCCTACCTTTGTGCCCCCTAAACCTCTGCACCTGAGTACTGAAGGCAGTCTGTGGAAGGAGGGCTTCCGTGGACATGAGGCACCATTGCAGCGTAGTGTAGCCCACACCGTTTCCACGACAACAATCTTAAACCGCCATACCGTCTCTCATGGCAACAATGGGAAGCCCCTCTCGCACACAAAGCCAGGTTTCTAGTGGTTATATACCAATAGGATCCACGGTGTGAATGAAGTTGAATCGGTATTCACTCCACCTGCAACTAGTGCGATACACGCTTTCCCTCTGGCTCAGCTATAGTCCGAAAACAAACCGTCTGATTGGTGGGCAGGAGAAGGGGGAGGGGTGGGGTGGGGGGGCAACTCCTAGTTTCTCTCAGGGTTATTTAACCCTTAGAACCCGATTGACGCAAAGTGCATCAAAAAACACACCCTTTCTTCTCTGTTACATTGCTCCGGAACTGTTCATCGCAGCGAGATGAAACCTTTATTGCATGACAGAGCAGAAGTGGGGCTTTCCAACGAGACTACACACTTGTCTGTACAATTAAGTATGAAAATTAAAAAAAATCATGAAATCAAAAAATCAAATTGCATCATATTTACAGTCTATACTTCTCTGGGTTCACCTGCACACCCATTACTCTCTTGATACCAAGTACATCCTTCTGGGTTATAAAACAGACGAAGTGACAGCAAAATAATAACTTCATATAGCTGGACTTACCCCACGTTTTTGTCTGTTCTTGTGGCAAAGCATGTTTATAATCCAACGCTATCATGTGTTTCTCTATGGCAAAGCATGTTCATATTCTGGTTTTGAGATCCTAGCAAATTCCTGCATTGCATCCCAATTTGTTCAACAAATAAACACCTTTTTTGCCTTTACTTTGTTCATGGCAATGCAGTAAAAAGTTGAGAATTATTATGACTGCATACACATAGGCACGCAGGCTAACACGCAACCTCGGGTCAAGTCAGGTCAGATCAGTTCGTG
>NC_063208.1:4555694-4558194 GCF_017589495.1 Alosa alosa
AGAGAGAGAGAGAGAGAGAGAGAGAGAGAGAGAGAGAGAGAGAGAGATATTAGACAGAGAGAGAGAGAGAGAGAGAAAGGGAGGGAGAGAGAGAGATAGATATTAGAGGATTACAATCCCTTGAAAAGACAATTAAAGACAACCAAAACCCCCTTGACTTCCCAATTACACAATTCGAACTTAAATCCAAAATTAAAAAAACTCAAAACAAAAAAATCCTGCGGCCCTGATCACATCAGAGGAGAAATGCTTAAACACAGCACCCCTGAACTGCAAAGGGCTATACTCAAATTGTTCAATCTCACTTTAACTTCTGGCTGTTTTCCTGACATCTGGAGCCAAGGGTACATTACACCCATCTACAAAAATGGAGATAAATTGGACCCCAATAATTTTAGAGGTATCTGTGTGAACAGTAGTCTGGGGAAGGTGTTTAGCAGCATTATCAACGAAAGAATAGTAGCCTTCCTTAAGGAGCACGATGTCCTCAGCAAAAGTCAAATTGGATTTCTTCCAATTACTTCGGACCGCATTTACACCCTACACACCCTAATAACTAAAATTGTAAACCAAACACAAAAAGGAAAAATATTTGCTTGTTTTGTTGATTTCAAAAAAGCATTTGATTCAATCTGGCATGAAGGACTATTTTATAAACTTTTACAAAGAGGTGTAGGGCGTAAAGTTTACCAATTAGTTAAGGAAATGTACTCTGAAAACAGAAATGCTGTGAAAATTGGCGACACAATTACAGAATACTTCACTTAAAAAAGAGGGGTGAGGCAGGGCTGTAGCCTCAGTCCAACACTGTTCAATATTTACATCAATCTCCCACTGCACAGGGACTACAGCAGCACCTGGACCTGCTAAAGAAATACTGTCAGCACTGGGCCCTGACAGTAAATCTAAAAAAGACAAACATTATGATATTCCAAAAGAAGCCCAGATGTCAGAAACACAGAGACCCTTTCAATCTAGGCAGCACCGCCCTAGATCACACGATGCAGTACACTTACCTCGGCTTGATCATAACTGCATTGGGGAGCTTAAGCATGGCAGTGAATGCTCTAAAAGAAAAGGCTCGCAGAGCACTATATGCAATAAAAAGAAACTTCTGGAACAAAAACATACCAATTAATGTTTGGTGCAAAATATTCAACTGTGTTATCCAGCCTATTGCGCTATATGGAAGTGAGGTATGGGGTCCACTCAGTGTGCACAGCTACACTAGATGGGACAAGCATCCTGTAGAATCCCTACATGCAGAATTCTGTCGATTCATTTTAAAAATCCAAAAGAAAACACCAACCAATGCATGTAGGGCAGAATTAGGCAGATTCCCATTGGCCATCAACATACAGAAGAGAGCACTTAAATTCTGGATGCATCTCCAAACAAGTCCCAGAGACACAATGCATTTCTTCGCAGCAAAAACTCAAGATCTGAACCCCGACAAGAGTCCTCTGAGTCAGCTTGTGCTGTGACTAAGTATTCCCTCTCTAACAAATACTAATACACTCTCTCAGCCAAGCTCTGCTTTTAGACTAAATCTCAACCAGATTATCCAGAAATCTAAAGAAAAATATTTGGAACATTGGCATAATGAAACAAAAAAATAAAACAAACTAGAATGTTATCGGTCCATAAAATCTAACTATGAATTAGAAGAATATCTCTCTACTGCAGCTCTTGCTGCTAAATATGTCACTGAATGCCACAGAGCGAGGGACAGTGATTAGACACTATACACACTATACACATGAAATACCTACCATTTTCAGCACACACACACACACACACACACACACACACACGTTTATATGTATAAATGTCTTATCTATCGTATGTTCTGTATTGTGTTGTTTGATGTCCTGCTTTGGCAATGCAAAGAAATATGTCATGCCAATAAAGCTACCTTGATTGAATTGAGACAGAGAGAGAGAGAGAGAGAGAGAGAGAGAGAGAGAGGGAATCCGATTGAGAGAGAGAATATCATGGTATGGTATCATATAAATAAAATATGTGATGATGTGTCTGGGAGGTTATTATTGGTTACCATGAAAAAGCTCATATAAATTGGGACTTTGTATCTGAGTGTGTGTGTGTGTGTGTGTGTGTGTGTGTGTGTGTGTGTGTGTGTGTGTGTGTGTGTGTGTGTGAGAGAGTGACTTTAAGTTGTGCTCATAAAAGCGTGTGAAGGTCATAGCCTCCTCAGTTAGTGTTCCTTTTTCGGCCTCTCAGGTCATGGACGCTGATCCGTTTTGTCACTTCAGAGGGAAGACTCTGAGCTTCAAAGCACACCCTCCCTCCCTCTCTCTCTATCCCTCTCTCTCTCTCTCTGTTCCCCTCTCTTGCTCTGCTCCACCTCTCTCTCTCTGTTTTCCTCTCTCTCTCCCGCTCTATCCCTCTCTCTCTATCTCTCTCTCTCTCTCTCTCTTTCTCTCTCTCTCTCTCTCTCTCTTTATCTCTCCTCTCTCTCCCTCAGTCTTTTTCTCTCTCC
>NC_063208.1:4563194-4565694 GCF_017589495.1 Alosa alosa
TTGAGAAGTACATAGTTAGCAGGCTGAAAATAGACGTTTATGGTAAATTAGATCCACTTCAATTCGCTTAGAAACGCGGGCGATGTACTGATGATGCTACTTCCTCCATCATGCATCTTGTTTTAAAACACCTTGAAGACAAGCCATCCTATGCCCGATTACTTTTTATTGATTTCAGTTCTGCGTTCAATACTCTCCAGCCCTACCTATTAATCCAGAAATTGAAAGCGTTGGACGTTAATCCATCACTTGTACGGTGGTTTCATTCTTTCCTGACTAGCAGGACACAGCAGGTCAGGGTCAACTCCAGTCTATCCCAAATTAAAGTTATTAGTACTGGGGCACCACAAGGATGTGTGAGTTCACCAGTCCTTTTTACTCTGTACACTAATGAGTGTTCATCTAAGCACCCTGGGAACTATATCTTTAAATATTCAGACGACTCAACAATTGTAAGCTTACTTCAACAGAATGATGACCTGGACATCTATCATTCAGAAGTAAGGCAGTTTGTTGATTGGTGTGATTCCAACCACCTTATTCTAAATGTTAAAAAGACTGAGGAAATAATTTTTGACCCAAAGTCAGTCGGCAATCACAACCCAGTAACTATACACCAGCAACCAATCAAACAGGTACAATCATACAAATATCTTGGTGTTTATATAGATAGCTCCCTAATATGGAACACTCACGTTGACTTGTTATGTTCCCGCCTGCATCAAAGAGTCCACTTCCTGCGGCGGTTGCGTTTGTATGGAGTTGACCAAAAAATTATTATATTGTTCTATCAGGCAGTTTTGGAAAGTATTATTAGATATGGCATAACCACTTGGTTTGGGAACCTTTCTGTTGCATTAAAATCAAAGCTAAACTATCTAGTCCACACAGCCATGAAAGTCATTGGTCTGAAACAGTATAACAACCCTCAGTTTATTTTCGATCAATGTGTGTTAAAGCAAGCAGACAGAATCCTTTCTGATCCCTCTCATGTCCTGCATGCACAATATGAGTTGCTGCCATCAGGCAGGCGTTTCAGAGTCCCCCACTGCAGACTGAATAGATTCAGAAACTCCTTTATCCCCATATCAATAACACTCCTTAACAAACACCGCAAATAAGCACCATCAGGTTCAGCAAGATTTTTTTTTTTTTTAAAAAAAATCTATTTATTCAATCACTTATTTAATTATACTGTCTGTTATTAGCCTTTTATGTCTATGTCTGTGTGTCTGTATTGGGTCAGAATTTCTGAGAAGTCCAAGACAAATTTCCCCAAGGGGATAGTAAAGTATCTATCTATCTATCTATCTATCTATGCAGGAAGAACTGTGTGTGTGCATTATGTCAAATATACACAGGGGAGATGTTCAATTCCTCGTGCTATCGCTATGGGATTTCACACAGTGGCTAATCTACAACCAAGACTACTGTACATACCGTCAAAACTAAAATCACTAACAAGTCATTAATCACTAACAAAAACATCACCAACAGAACAGCCTTCAAGAACATTTCACTGATGGAGTTCCCAAGCAGGCACCTTCCTTCATAAGCGTTTCATTGAATTAGGCCTACGAGCTCTCTAGAAGGCTCAGCATTATATTTATAACCAGGGTCCTGGTCATAATCTTATGCTACAGTATGTGCATCTTTTATGCATCTTGTGCATCTTTTAGTTAAAAATGAAAATGTTCTTGTATAAGAATGCATAGTTTATTGACTTTACTTAAGGAAACATGAAGTGACTTTGCTTAGGTCACTGATCCTGAAGTAAAGACTTCAGACTGGAGAAGCCTCTTCAATACTGTTGCTTCAGCTGTACTTGATTAGTTGCTTCTGCCTTCTTTGTGAACTTTTCACTCTTTCGGATTTTTGTGCTGAAGGCATGGAGATAGTTGACGTCCATTTCCTCAAAATAAAGGAGATGATTGGTTGTATTTTTAGCGAAAGGCTACCTGACGGGGTCAGTGGCTCTCACCTCTGGCCGCTGGCCACAGAGCTGACCCACAGTATGTGTATGTGTATGTGTGTGTGTCTGTTTGTGTGTGTGTGTGTGTGTGTGTGTGTGTGTGTGTGTGTGTGTGTGTGTGTGTGTGTGTGTGTGTGTGTGTGTGTGTGTGTGTCTGTGTGTGTGTGTGTGTGTGTGTGTGCGGCCACAGAGCTGACCCACAGTACGGCGAGGATCACATCAGCCAGCGGCAAGCGGCATCGGCAAACGTAACGCAACGCTCAGACCATAATACGTTTTATTTCGTTCCTAAGCAACACAAACGGTTTGTCAATTGAATACGCTCACGTTGCGCTTTGAAAGTTGAGCCAAGTTCAACGCTCAGCTTGTTCAACGCTAACGTTACACCACCGTTGCCACCGTTCCACTGCCGCACCATAGAGAACAATAGCAAACCTGCCGCTTGCTGCTGGCTAATGTGATCCCCGCCTATCAGTACCATCCCTGGCCCCTCATGGTGGTCTTGGACGCTCAGAGGGACCCAGGCGC
>NC_063208.1:4580694-4585694 GCF_017589495.1 Alosa alosa
TTAGATAATAGGAATTAATTAACTTCTGAACATTTGCAGCTAAATTGTAGCTACCTGCAGGAGATTCCTTCAACATTAGTTACTACTTTAGGAACAGTAAAAAGTTGAACTTATTATAAGAGAGACATTGTATCAAATTCATTCTTTATAACTCACTATAAGAGAGATGTTGTATCAAATGGTATCAAATTCATTCTTTATAACTCACTATAAGAGAGATGTTGTATCAAATGGTATCAAATTCATTCTTTCATCCACAAGTTTGATATGGAATCTGCATTTCCACTCACCAGACTACATTGTGAAGAACTATGGGAGCACAGTCTCTCTCTCTCTCTCTCTCTCTCTCTCTCTCTCTCTCTGGTGTGTTCATATTCACGAACATTCATAAACATAAACAACTCTTTGTTTAAGGAGGTAGTTCTCCATGAGCCTGGAGAGGTAGGAGGTAGTTCTTCTTGTGGAATCTGACGAAGAGTTAGCGTTAAAAAGGAACGTTCACCTGAACATGAAATGTTATTGTCCAGACAAAACATATTTGTGGCAATTTTTGTGTGTGTATGTGTGTGTGTGTGTGTGTGTGTGTGTGTGTGCGTGTGTGCGTGTTTTAGCCACACGACCCCCATTAAAGTTCAGACTTAGCTCTGAGGCGGTGTGCCTGTGTTCTACTGCCATGAATAATGGCAATGCCGTGGAGTTCTGTGCCATGGCTATTATTCTGTGAAGGTTACCTCCTCTGCCAACCACGGCTATTAATTAATTCTTTAAAAGTGTTATTTCTCTTTTTCTCTTTCCTCTGTAACGAGGTGGGCAGGGGTGGGCTAGGTGTGTGTGTGTGTGTGTGTGTGTGTGTGTATGGGGGGGCACCCTAAGGGCTCTGCATCAGCGTAGCCTCATTAATGTAACTAGCTTGGTCCAGACCCATGGACCTGCAGAGGAGGACATTTAACTTTCAATTGCTCCTCAAAATGGCCATGTCCAGATCCCCCTCCTCATTATTCAGGCCAGGTGAGGATTTGGGGAAGTATTTAAACCCCTACCAGGGGCCAGGTGAAACCACAACAGACACACACACACACACACACACACACACACACACACACACACACACACACACACACACACACAAACACACGCACACACACACACACTCAGATGATTGTGGAGTCATGCTAACCTTGCCAAATCAAGCCCGTGCCCACTAAAAGAAAGAGACATGGTCCTCGAAGCCTTTTTTCAATGAATGCATTTTAAATGGAGACTTTGACATGAGAAGAGCGGAGCGATAATTACCTTGTGTGTCGAGCCTGATTACTGTATCCAAGAGCCCACGGCGAAACTTTGGAATTGTTCCACTGGTAATCAGTCAAGGGCGCCTTGAACACACACACACACACACACACACACACACACACACACACACACACACACACATCATACAAGGGTGCCTTGAACATTGACATGTTTCATTAGTCCACGTGAGTCATTCAACAGCTGTCCACCGCTAACACAAATCAACAATGTCAAGTATACTTCAGGAAACATTCAACCTTTAATTTAAGTGTGTGTGTGTGTGTGTGTGTGTGTGTGAGCACCCCCACCCCTTTCTGTCTGTGTGATAGTTACCTAAGAATAGGGCCTTTATCAAGTCTCTCTCTCTCTCTCTCTCTCTCTCTCTCTCCCCTTTCTGTGTGATAGTTACCTAAGAAGGGCCTTCATCTCTTTTTGGTTGAATACTGTTCTGTGGCCTTCAGAAGAGTTTGGCAGATATGTGCACTGATAGCAAGTGTGCAATGAGGCTTGCGGGGATTCTCGTTCTCTCTCCAACTCGTGTTGTCTGAAATACAGATGAGGCAAATGTGTAATTGGCAAAGCAGTCAAGCAAAAGATGGGGGACACACGGAACAAAGCAAATCCAAATCTCTATGTGTAAACTTGAACAGATTTAAACTTTGAAACAAATATAACAAAGTTTCTATCTCACCAACAAACTAACAAACAAACAAAGTAACTTAACTACTGTATGTAAATAACTAAACAATTAACTGCCCCCCTCTGTCTCTAGCTCCCATGTGCGGGGGGCAGTTGCGAGGACCGACGGGCATCATCACGTCCCCAAACTTTCCTGTCCAGTACGACAACAATGCCAACTGCACCTGGGTGATCACCGCCTCCGACCCCTCAAAGGTAACCAGTGCTGCATGGATGCGCTGATGCACTGCTCTCTGCTGCACAGTTCACTGGGGATGTGAGAAAAACACACTGTTATTTACTGTAAACCTCTCACACACACACACACACACACACACACACAGACACATATGCACACACTGTCCTCTCTCTGATGTCTAGGTTTGTGTGCACAGGTGTGAGATAGACTACAGGTGTGTGTGTGTGTGTGTGTGTGTGTGTGTGTGTGTGTGTGTGTGTGTGTGTGTGTGTGTGTGTGTGTGTGTGTGTGTGTGTGTGTGTGTGTGAGACTAGAGCGGTCACCCCATGAATTGTGAAGTTGGTGATAGAGGTGGAAAAAGGCAAAGGAGAGCTGATCCAATTTACAAAAAAAAAAACATATATGTAACAGCTTATTTATATTTAACTCAGAAGTTCAAAAACAAATCAAAACATTCAGAATACTTTTAGCTTTCAATTAATAGCAAAGCAGCAAACCACTTTGTACATACTGTAGCCTCAGAGCAACCTAGTGCCTACCCTCACTCTCCCCAAAGCAGAACGGGACATCTCATTAACTGGCCAAAGCATTAGGTGAAATTGGCCCAATCAGGGCTAATTGGACCTTACCAACAGCCAGGGGAATCTACGTGTAGCTTAAGGCTACAATTACTAAATGAATCCAGAATAGAAAATAAACATAGCATGAAAACTAAATATTATCATTGTACCCAATCCATGTTATACCATCTAACCATAAATACGTATTAGCACAACTTATACATACAGAACATTAATGCAAACAAACACCCTGATGGTCCTGGGATGGACAATGGCCCCTCAGTCCTGGGACGGAGAGAAATGCTGGCCCTACTGGGCACGCGCTTGCACATGCGGGACCAGGAAGTCCGGGACATTAAAATTACACACAATTTTGCATGGGGTATTTAAGACACTAAATTGTACTTAAAGTCCTTTTAATATGGGAGTGTGCGGGTCTATGTGTGTGTGTGTGTGTGTGTGTGTGTCCAAAGTCTCTCTCTTGTGTTGATTCAAAGCAAGTTAGCTTGTGAGTGTGAGATGGATATAATAATATATATCTATAATAATAATGCCAATGTAACAAAATATTGACTGTTAACTCATTTAAGTGTTCCTGTAGGACATTATATATTAATACACAGTCACACACAATTGCCTCCCCATAGTATAATGCACAAACTGCGTACTGACCATGCACTACATGTATATGAATAAAAGTGACTTGACTTGGCTTGTATAATATGAAAAAAATTAGCAATATCAACAAGATAAAACAAATGAAAATTCTAGACAGACACTGCAAGCTATCATTCTCGACATGAGCAGGACGTGCGGTTGCGACTGGAGCAGTTCTCTTTGGAGATGACTGGCGTGTGGAGAGACTGAGTTTGCCGGACTCTGACAGTGAGCTGATGGAAGCCCAGTTCTCCGCACTGACACAAGAGGAGCAGGAAGTCTGCTCTGCTTAGTCACTGTACTGGGCAGTTATGATAGGACATGTATGGTTTCGGACAGCTATTTCGTGGTCGTTATTCTGTGCTGCTACTTTGGTCATGTTTGACTATTAAATATTAATATTCCAGCCTCAACTAATGTATGTCTTAAATAAGGGCACTATTCCAGCCTAACATGATAGCCTAGGCTAGGGAGCTATGTTGGGCCGCTATGTTATGCTAACATGATAGCCTAGGCTAGGGAGCTTATGTTGGGCCGCTATGTTGTGCTAACATGATAACCTACAGTAAGCTAGGGCGCTATGTTATGCTAACATGATAGCCTAGGCTAGGGAGCTATGTTGGGCCGCTTTGTTATGCTAACATGATAACCAAGGCTAGGGAGCTATGTTGGGCCGCTATCTTATGCTAACATGATAACCTAAGCTAGGGAGCTATGTTGGGCCGCTATGTTATGCTAACATGATAGCCAAGGCTAGGGAGCTATGTTGGGCCGCTATTTTATGCTAACATGATAACCTAGGCTAGGGAGCTATGTTGGGCCGCTATGTTATGCTAACATGATAGCCTAGGCTAGGGAGCTATGTTGGGCCGCTATGTTATGCTAACATGATAGCCTAGGCTAGGGAGCTATGTCGAGCCGCTATGTTATGCTACTGTTTTACACAAGCAAGCACCCCTCTATGTTAGGCAGAAATATTAGATTGAATGAACACGAGATGGCTATTGTTAAGCTAATACATTAAGTCGCCATGTTAGTCAACCATGTGAAGCAGCTATGTTAGCCCACTATTTTAAGCAGCTACAGTATGTTAGGACTTTAAGTTGTATAGCTATGCCAGGCTGCTATGCTAGGCTGCTCTATGAGGCTGTTATGGATGACTGGCTTCTTGGGCAGCTGCTTGGAGAGACAGCAGTGGAATAGAATTATGTATTTGTGGTGTCAGATTGTTGCAGTGGGCTGAGCTGTGTGCTAGACAACCTTAAGCAAGTGTTTTGCCTCACCTGAAAAAAAAAAAAAAAAAAAAAAAAAAAAAAAAAAAAAAAAAAAATATATATATATATATATATATATATATATATATTTCTCATGCTACCTGTGTGTGTGCACGCACGCGTGTTAACTTCACCCTGTAAAGGAGCCAGTCAATAAAGCTCAGGGTTTCCCCTCAGGGTTTGGGTCTGATTACTGAGAGTATGAGGCAGAATCATTGAGAGGAAGAGAGAGAGAAAGAGAGAGAGGGAGAGAGAAAGAGAGAGAGAGGGAGAGAGAGAGGGAGAGAGAAACAGGAAAATAAAGAGAGAAAGAGAGAGAGAGAAAGAAAGAGAAAGTAA
>NC_063208.1:4598194-4620694 GCF_017589495.1 Alosa alosa
GCATAAGGGACCAGCCGCTGTTTGTGAATAAAACAAGAACAGAAAAGTCTTCAAAATGCCCACAAATAGCCAGGAAACGTACCAGAGAATGAATACGTGAGTGAAGCTAGGTAAAATGAGAGCTTTAATTAAATCCTCATGTGTCAGAAGCGGTTAATTCCAAACAGTTGTCACGCACCACGCAAAACATGTTTTCAGAGGCTCTTCTTCAATGTTTTATTATTTTGTTCCCCATTCTCCAGATGGGCAGCCTGAACGCATCATTCATGATAATTAAGAACAGGCCAAAGTCTCCAACTCCATTGAGTAGATTTGCGTCTGCTTAAAAAGAGGTTGATGGTGATGGATTAGCCACACAAACTGGGTTTAGGAAAAGATTCATCACGTGACGGAACAAATGAATCAGATGAAGGGACAGAGTGAGAGAAAGCAGAGCAGAGAAACACACACACACACGCACGCACGCGCACACACACACACACACACGCACGCACGCACGCACGCACGCGCACACACACACACACACACACACACACACACACACACACACCGCACGCACGCACGCGCGCACGCACGCATGCATGCGCACACACACACACACACACACACACACACACACACACACACACACACACACACACACACACACACACACAGACAGACACACACACACACACACACACACACACACACACACACAGACACACACACAGACACACACACACACACACACACACACACACACACACACACACACGCCATGCCCTCTGTAGTGCAGTGCAGGTGGTACCATCACAGCTGGGCAGCGGGCAGCATTTTGCACAGACCCCCTGAAGACATCAGAGGAAAAAGACTTGGATATATCTGATTGATTTTCCACCAGAAATCAAAGCTGTGTGTGTGTGTGTGTGTGTGTGTGTGTCGGCCTAGTCGAGCACACTGAGGTCCCTGGGGGTCTGGTCTCATTGCACACCTAACAGTAAAGTTGGAAGTTCACCTCCCCGCTTAACACCCTGAGGATTTACAGTGGACTCCGAGGGTCGGAATATCAACTGGATTCTATTTATGAAAGTTCTCCCTGGATAGCAAACCTGTTAGAGAAGTTCAAAAGGAAATATGGGAACTTCTTAAAGTGCAGGCATATATTAAGAAAAACCCTTATTGTGGCTCCATATTAGAAAGCCCTCCTACAATATGGAGCAGCCCCAAGCTTTTTTTAATATATGCCTTCCCTCCAACTTGTGAAATCAAAGGAATATTTGATTTTTAAAATCCTCACTTCTACCTTCTACTTCTGCTACTGTATCTTTTTTTCCTGACGGGTCCAGGAGTTCACTTGTGCTTTCCTGGAGAGACCTCAGCCACTTCTCTGCAGGCTCTCCCTCTCTCTCTCCCTCTTCTCTTCATCTCTCTCCCTCCTGCTCTCTCCCTCTCTCTCCATCTCTACCCCTCTCTCTCCCTCTTCTCTCTCTCTCTCTCTCTCTCTCTCTCTCTCTCTCTCTCTCTCTCTCACTCTCTTTCTCTTTCTCTCTCTCTCTCTCTCTCTCGTGTCCTAGCTCCTAACTTCCTCCCTCTGTTCTGTTCCTGCAGCGTTCCGGCACAACGAGTGTCCAGACCCGGGTGTGCCCGTGAATGGCCGGCGTTTCGGAGACAGCCTGCAGCTGGGCAGCTCCATCTCCTTCCTGTGCGAGGAGGGCTTCATCAAGACCATGGGCTCCCAGACCATCTCCTGCATCCTAAAGGACGGCAACGTGGTGTGGGACAACGCCGTGCCGCGATGCGAGGGTCAGTACCTTTGTGTCTCCGTCCAGTCCATAATATTCCGTCAGACGCGCCGTGGCCTCATTTTAGCTTCTATTTAGTCAGTGCGGACACTCATATCGTCATAGTTACAGTTACCTTTATCGTTATTGTTCCTAGTGTGAACGGTCCTTAAGATGTGTCAAAAGGCTTACTCTCTGTCACTCAGACAGCAGATATGTGGTACTGTCTGTACATAAAACTCCTCCCATGATTTCAACCCCCCTGCCCAGCCGTGCACTGACCAGACCTAATCCCAACCCAAAGCTCGTCTCGTCCTCCACCAGAATGTAATGACCGGTCAATTCAGATGCCATTGACTTAGACATGGACTGGGGATTATTGTCCCAATGACTAAATAGACCCTTTCTGCTGAATTAACAAACAGGGGTCTTTCTAAAGCATTTCCGTTGGTACAGAAAACAACATTAAACATTAAGCTAATGGTAACTTGAGGACAAACAAAATTTAAAAAACAAGTTTTAGAGTCAACATTTTGTAGAGCATTGCGCTTTAGAGTCAATATTTTGTGAGAATTGCGCTAAAGTACGATTTATTTTCATTTTAAAGTATCTGCGTTGGTTCTGAAAGTTTCGACTGGAGATCCTCTAGGAATAGATCAAAATGATTTATATAGTCATTGACTTGTCCTCACTGGCCTTAACTTCATATCTCTGGGTTAGGTGTATATTATGGGATACTGTTACAGGAACACCAGATTGACCCGTTTGGGGGGAGCACCTGGTTGAGATAGTCATGTTGATATTTTACCTTGTTCTGCACTCACCCTCAGGCTGTGGTGCATCTGTGGGAGCCGGTGAAGATGTGTTTCTGCACATCACTAGCGCTGAAGATGTGTTTCTGCACAACATTTCTAACGCTGCTTCTGATTGCATCTCAGCTCTGTCTTGACACATTTGGCTAATATGGATGAAGATGTGTTTCTGCACATCACTAAAGCTGCTTCAGATTGCATCTCAGCTCTGTCTTGACGTAGTCTCCATTGTAATGCAATTTCCCTCCTAGCTGCAGGCTATGCTCTTTACAATACTTATTGCAACGCGCCTAAGGAGGAAGCCTACTTGGACTTATTCATATAGCATAGAACTTTTAAGGGGAATCCTCGACAGTCATTTTGTACTTTGTTGCAATGAAGTATTAAAGTGTGCTTAATACTTTCATGATGCTCCCCAATCAAATACATAATTAAGCCTGAACTTTCTGTAATTAAATTAACACAAAAGCATTTTTTAATAAGTTCTTGGCAAGCAGGCAATAATATGCATGAGAGAGAGAGAGAACGAGAGAAAAGCAGGAAAGAAGGGAGAGAAAGTTTAACCGAACAATTCAGGAACTTTATTAATTTATTTTATTTATTAATTCATATTGTATTGCAGTCTGTGGTTGATGAAACATATTACTCATCCATGCAATATGCAGGCAAAATCAGTCCTATATACAATCTTGACAACCTTGACAAAAATGTCTGCTTATGTGAAGAAACCGCCACTTTAAATGTGATCTCAAAAATCATTTCAACATGTGGGTGGGTCCAAGCATGCTCTATAAGTCAAGTCAAGTCATGTCACGTTTATTTATATAGCGCATTTCATACACAGATGTCATTCAATGTGCTTTACATAAACAAAACCAAACAATAATAACAAATAAAAGCATAGAAGGGCAATATAGTCAAAGAATAGTTAAAAGGTAAAGATCATAATAAAAAGAAAACATAAGTGGCATCTCTCTAAGTCACACAATACAAAAATATGCCATTTAACTCAGTTGATCTAGGAAGATAGAAGCATTTTCTTTATGTTGATTGGTCAAAGGCAGATTGAATCACTTAAAAACACCTTTCAACGCTTTAAACAAATGTTAAACATTTAAAGGAACCGTATGTAAGAAATGTATTTCAATTAATCATAAAATGGCCCTGATATGTCACTAGGCATTAAGAAATCATGTTTATTTCAAATACTTATATCACTGACAACAGTAGTAAGGCCAGGATATTGTCATGTTGCAGCCCTCAACTAATGTTGATATTGTCATGTTGTGTTTTGGCCTGATGCGCCACCCTCCACCTGTCTACTAATCACAAAGTCAGTAGTGTTTCGGCATCCAGTTGCCAGCGTTCTCCATCAGAGGAGTGTGTTCCCTGTCAGCGTCAGTGTTCTCCATCAGAGGAGTGTGTTCCCCGTCAGCGTTCTCCATCAGAGGAGTGTGTTTTAATGGATGAGTGCTACGGCTCATTTTATTCATGCTATGCAAAGTACAGCGCTATTAATGCTCATGCTTCTTCTCTCAGTGTGAGTCAGAGACCCGGTCCTCAACGGATAATCAATCACCCGGAGGTCTTTATTAAATTGACGCCTTTCAAAGATGTCCTTCAGTGCATAGGGATGCTTTATCAGCGAGTTCACTGTCCTTTTTTCCATCTGGAGACAGGAGCTTAAGAGGAAGGAGTACGTTTCAGACTAATGCACTCTGGGATATCTCTGTAATGAAGTTCCATCTTCTTCCTCTCCTCCCTCTCCTCTCCTCTCCTCTCTTCTCCTCCTCTCCTCTCTTCTCTCTCTCCTCTCCTCTCCTCCTCTTCTCCCTCTCCTCTCTTCTCTCCTCTCCTCCCTCTCCTCTCTCCTCTCCTCTCTGCTCCTCTCCTCTCTTCTTTTCCTCTCCTCCTCTCCTCCCTCTCCTCTCTTCTCTCCTCTCCTCCCTCTCCTCTCTCCTCTCCTCTCTGCTCCTCTCCTCTCTTCTCCTCTCCTCTCCTCCCTCTCCTCTCCTCTCCTCCTCTCTGCTCCTCTCCTCTGTTCTTTTCCTCTCCTCCCTCTATTCCTGTTTCCTCTCTTGTCTTCCTCTCCATTCTTTCCCTTCTTATTTTGCTCTTCTCTTTTCTTCTCCTCCTGTTCTCTATTGTAATCTTCTCCTGTGTTCTCCTCTCCTCTAATCATTGTGTTCTCCTCTCCTCCTCTATTGTTTCTCTCCACATATTGTTTTCTTCTCTCCCTTTTTCAATCATTTCTTTCATCATCCTCCCATCTTTTTCTGCTTTTCCTTTCTTCTCCCTTCTTTCCTTTGCTCCTCTCCTCTCTCACATTTTATCTTCTCCTCCTCATATTTCTCCTCTTCTCTATTTTCTCCTTCTCTCCTCTCTTGTCCTCCTCTTCTCTCCTTTCCACTCATCCTCTCCTCCCTTCCCTTCTCATCTTCTTATCTTCTCCTCCTCTCCTCTCCCCTCCTCCTCTCCTCTCCTCTCTTCTCCTCCTCTCCTCTCCTCTCTTCTCCTCCTCTCCCTCTCTGCCCCTGTCTTCCCTCTCTGTCCACCTCAGCTCCGTGCGGCGGGGATCTGAAAGCGCCGAGTGGCATCATCTTGTCCCCCGGCTGGCCAGAGCTTTACAAAGAGGCGCTCAACTGCGAGTGGATCATCGAGGCTCCCCCTGGCTACCCCATCAAGATCATCTTTGACAAGTCAGTTGATATCTCTCGCTCTGTCTTTGTCCCTCTCTGTATCTCTCTCTCTCTCTCTCTCTCTCTCTCTCTCTCTCTCTCTCTCTCTCTCTCTCTCTCTCTCTCTCTCTCTCTCTCTCTCTCTCTCTCTCTCTCTTTTATAGGTGTCTATCTCTCAGTCTCTGTCCCTCCACATGTCTATATTTTGATGCTGTCACTTAAGTGACTAAGAAGATACCTTCAAAGAAACATTGAATGTGTTAAATGTGACAAAGAGACACTGATAGCACTGAATGGCGTACAACACACATTCTCAGCATGTGGCTACTAGGAGAAGGACACCAGCACTGCTGTGTTTGTGGTTAATTGAAATCATTCTAGATCAAGTGTGCCACTGGTAATATGTGTGTTGCAGTTAAAATCAAACTGATCACATGACTGGTGAAAAAAATGTTCAGATTTGTTTTTGTTTGCTTCAGTGAGTGCAGATACAAAAGTGGAGAAGGCTTGTGGAGAAGACCTACTTCCACAGATTTGATTTCCTCTCTCTCTCTCTCTCTCTCTCTCTCTCTCTCTCTCTCGCTCTCACAGTAGAATATTTTTTTCTGCCCCTGTGTTTTCCACCATGTTAAATATTTAAACTTGAATATATTTCCCTAGTGCATAACCCATTAAAGTTATTAATCATTGCTTTGCTGAACACCCACTGACTAATACTGGAGATGGGTAGCGACACAAAGCACCACCACCAGCTGTCTCTGCCGTGGATGTGACACACACACACACACACACACACACACACACACACACACACACACACACACACACACACACTCCCCCGCCATAGCAAGGATTAGATAGACAATTGGCTTCCTGTGCCCAAGTGAGCAGAGGGATTCATATCATCTGGCTCGGTGAGAGCCACGCTCTGAGCGACTCAAATGAGCGTGTCTCATCTCGTCCTTCTCACTCACACACACACACACACACACACACACACACACACACACACACACACACACACACACACACGGCTCGGCGAGATGGCGACTCAAATGGCTGGCTCCACACACACACACACACACACACACACACACACACACACACACACACACACACACTCAAATGAGCACGTCTCATTTCTCCGGCTTCTCAGGCTGGCGTCTCACAGTGTCTTTGTTTCCTCCGCCTTCTCACAGGAGCCCAGAGCAGTGAGCAGCGCAAACAGAACACAAATGTTTGTTGCTCTTTGATTTGAAGTGGCATCAATAAAACATGTGTTTCTGCTCCAATTAAAGGCCTGATGTCTGAAGAGAGGCATTTGTTTTTATTTTATTTTATTTACCATGATCAGATTAGTGATCAGAAGTGCCGCAGACACGCACACATTACATGTGATGTGATCTTCCACTCCTCCACACGCACACACACACACACACACACACACACACACACACACACACACACACACACACACGACTGACAGTGATGCAGTGATGTGCACTCGTCCCTAAGCTGCACTCAATGACTCCGATGAATCAAACCTGCAATGACACCAGTGCCTGACTTCAACATACGTAGCTGTTTGTAAAATAAAGCCATGATTCATTTAGAATGAAAAAGAGAAGAAAGAGTGAGAGAAAGAAAGAGGGAGAGAATGCCGTGGTTATTCTTTAACAGCCAGATGTCAGTTTCTTGAAAGAGCAGGATGGGCTTGTTTAATGTGTTAGCACCTAGAGCATCAACAAACCATTCCACCGGGTGTTCAACATGATAATCAAACACAGTGAGTCTTGATTTCACATATTTTGTTTCCTGCGTCTTCCTTCTCCTTGTTGTTTTGTTGGTTCTAGGTTCCGCACAGAGGTAAACTACGACATTCTTGAGGTGCGAGACGGCCGGTTCCCTTCCTCTCCTCTGATTGGCAGTTACCAAGGAACCCAGGTGCCTCAGTTCCTGATCAGCACCTCCAACTTCCTGTACCTGCTCTTCTCTACAGACAAGAGCCACTCGGACATCGGCTTCCGCATACGCTACGAGAGTACGCACGCACCCCTCCGACAGTTTACACCACATGCTGCACACACTTGGCACTAGTTTTACAACAATTCATATTTCTTATTGATAGCAAATATTCTCACCTTATCTGTCTTATCACTTTCAGTTGCACTCTGCTGAGTGTGTGTAGCGTTTGTGTGTGTAGCGTTTGTGTGTGTAGCATGTCTGTGTGTAGCGTTTCTGTTTTCATGCTGTGGTATCTCATTTGTGGTTGTGAGATACCACAGCATGAAATATCTGGAGACGCCGTTCCGTGGAGTTCCGGAGCATTCCGGAGCGTTCTTAGCCCAATGAGTGTGTTTGACAGGCTTGAGGAAATCCAGTTTTCCATCACACTGCAACACATGCTCCTCACCACCCACCTCTACTAATCCAGGTTTGGCTACACAGGGGATTATTTCCACGACGTGACAAAGTTCAAACCGAGAGAGAACGAGAAAGAGAGAGAGAGAGAGAGAGAGAGAGAGAGAGGGATAGAGAAAAAGAGAAAGAGAGAGAGAGAGAGATAGAGAGATAGAGAAAGAGAGAGAGAGAGAGTCTGTAATTACTTCACCTGTGACGTCAGTTGGTCAACCACACTGCTACAATTACAGGACGAAGAACAGCTTCAGTGGCATACGCTACATGGGCCATACTAGAGAGCAATCAGGCGTTTCAGCACAGGGGTTTGTGCTGCTGAGCAGTGCTTTCCATCACAGGCTATAATCACGAAACACTAGCTCCATAATTAGGGATGTAAGAGAGTATATGCTGGCCACACATCCATGCACCATTCACTCATTCACACACACACACACACACACACACACACACACACACACACACACACACACACACGCACACACACACGCACACACACACGCACACACACACACACACACACACACACACACACACACACACACACACACACACACACACACACACACACAAACTCATACAGGCATGCTATTCACATACACACACACACACACACACACACACTGTTTTAATTTCCATGTAGGCCACTCTGTGAGCCTGTCTGTGTGTATTAGTATCAGTTGTAAACGTCCCCTCTCGCTATATGTGGGTACAAACAGAGTGTCAATCAGCAGGCTGGAGCACAGCACTGCGCCTTTGTGGCTCTGGCAGTGCCAGAGCCATCTCCTCCCGGCTTGATCAGCTATCACACGTACCTAATGTGCATTAATCAACAAGTGGCGTCAGCTTCAATGGCCCTTTGATGTTGTCTCAACATTGGCGTAGCCCTGATAGGCATGTGCTGTTTGATTTACAGCGATATCTATGCAGAGGAGTGGAGTTTGCTAACCACCCAGTTACTTCTTTATGTCATTTACTCTGTACAGACTTCTTTTTGTACTGTAGGCTACAGCTTTACCTGTGTTTATCTTAAACAGACATATAGGCTACGGCTTTACCTGTGTTCATCTTAAACAGACATATAAGCTACTGCTTTACTTTGAAATAATTATTTGAAATGGACATACACAATAGGCTGCTGTTTTACCTGTGTTTATATGAAATAGACATATACATGTAGGCTAGTGTTTTACCTGTGTTCATCCTAAATGTACATATAGGCACCACTTTACCTGTGTTCATATTAAATGGACATATATTATAGGCTGCTGTTTTACCTGTGTTCATATTAAATGGACATACATTATAGGCTGCTGTTTTACCTGTGTTCATATTAAACGGATATTTAGACTAGAGCTGTACCTGTGTTCATTTTAAAAGGACATATAGGCTAGTGCTTTACCTGTGTTCATTTTAAACGGACATATAGGCACCACTTTACCTGTGTTCATTTTAAACGGACATATAGACTAGAGCTGTACATGTGTTCATTTTAAACGGACATATAGACTAGAGCTGTACCTGTGTTCATTTTAAATGGACATATATTATAGGCTGCTGTTTTACCTGTGTTCATATTAAATGGACATACATTATAGGCTTCTGTTTTACCTGTGTTCATTTTAAGCGGACATATAGACAAGAGCTTTACCTGTGTTCATTTTAAACGGACATATAGGCTAGTGCTTTACCTGTGTTCATTTTAAACGGACATATAGGACATATTTTAAGCGGACATATAGACTAGACTGTACCTGTGTTCATTTTAAACGGACATATAGACTAGAGCTGTACCTGTGTTCATTTTAAATGGACATATATTATAGGCTGCTGTTTTACCTGTGTTCATATTAAATGGACATACATTATAGGCTGCTGTTTTACCTGTGTTCATTTTAAGCGGACATATAGGCTAGTGCTTTACCTGTGTTAATTTTAAACGGACATTTAGGCACCACTTTACCTGTGTTCATTTTAAACGGACATATAGACTAGAGCTGTACCTGTGTTCATTTCAAACGGACATATAGACTAGAGCTGTACCTGTGTTCATTTTAAACGGACATATAGGCTAGTGCTTTACCTGTGTTCATTTTAAACGGACATATAGGCTAGTGTTTTACCTGTGTTCATTTTAAATGGACAAATGGACATATAGACTAGAGCTGTACCTGTGTTCATTTCAAACGGACATATAGGCTAGAGCTGTACCTGTGTTCATTTCAAACGGACATATAGGCTAGAGCTGTACCTGTGTTCATCTTAAACGGACATATAGGCTAGAGCTGTACCTGTGTTCATTTTAAACGGACATATAGGCTAGTGCTTTACCTGTGTTCATTTTAAACTTACATATAGGCTAGTGCTTTACCTGTGTTCATTTTAAACGGACATATAGGCTAGAGCTGTACCTGTGTTCATTTTAAACGGACATATAGGCTAGTGCTTTACCTGTGTTCATTTTAAACGGACATATAGGCTAGGTTTTACCTGTGTTTTACCATATGCTAGTGTTTTCCTTTTAAATGGACAAATGGACATATAGACTAGAGCTGTACCTGTGTTCATTTCAAACGGACATATAGGCTAGAGCTGTACCTGTGTTCATTTCAAACGGACATATAGGCTAGAGCTGTACCTGTGTTCATTTTAAACGGACATATAGGCTAGTGCTGTACCTGTGTTCATTTCAAACGGACATATAGGCTAGTGCTTTACCTGTGTTCATTTTAAACGGACATATAGGCTAGAGCTGTACCTGTGTTCATTTTAAACGGACATATAGGCTAGTGCTTTACCTGTGTTCATTTTAAATGGACAAATGGACATATAGACTAGTGCTTTACCTGTGTTCATTTTAAATGGACAAATGGACATATAGGCTAGTGCTGTACCTGTGTTCATTTTAAACGGACATATAGGCTAGTGCTTTACCTGTGTTCATTTTAAATGGACAAATGGACATATAGACTAGAGCTGTACCTGTGTTCATTTTAAATGGACATATATACTAGAGCTGTACCTGTGTTCATTTTAAATGGACAAATGGACATATAGACTAGAGCTGTACCTGTGTTCATTTTAAATGGACAAATGGACATATAGACCTGTGTTCTAAATGGACATATACCTGTGTTCATTTTAAATGGACACATGAACATATAGACTAGAGCTGTACCTGTGTTCATTTTAAACGGACATATAGGCTAGTGCTTTACCTGTGTTCATTTTAAATGGAGAAATGGACATATAGGCTAGAGCTGTACCTGTGTTCATTTTAAATGGACAAATGGACATATAGGCTAGAGCTGTACCTGTGTTCATTTTAAACGGACATATAGACTAGAGCTGTACCTGTGTTCATTTTAAATGGACAAATGGACATATAGGCTAGAGCTGTACCTGTGTTCATTTTAAATGGACAAAAGGGCTACATAGACTAGAGCTGTACCTGTGTTCATTTTAAATGGACAAATGGACATATAGACTAGAGCTTTACCTGTGTTCATTTTAAATGGACAAATGGACATATAGACTAGAGCTTTACCTGTGTTCATTTTAAATGGACAAATGGACATATAGACTAGAGCTTTACCTGTGTTCATTTTAAATGGACAAATGGACATATAGACTAGAGCTTTACCTGTGTTCATTTTAAATGGACAAATGGACATATAGGCTAGAGCGGTACCTGTGTTCATTTTAAATGGACAAATGGACATATAGGCTAGAGCTGTACCTGTGTTCATTTTAAATGGACATATAGGCTAGTGCTGTACCTGTGTTCATTTTAAACGGACATATAGGCTAGTGCTTTACCTGTGTTCATTTTAAATGGACAAATGGACATATAGGCTAGAGCTGTACCTGTGTTCATTTTTGGACAAATGGACAAATGGACATATATGCAGGACATAGAGACTGCTGTACCTGTGTTCATTTTAAATGGACATATAGACTATAGGCTAGAGCTGTGCCTGTGTTCATTTTAAATGGACAAATGGACATATAGGCTAGAGCTGTACCTGTGTTCATTTTAAATGGACAAAAGGGCTACATAGACTAGAGCTGTACCTGTGTTCATTTTAAATGGACAAATGGACATATAGACTAGAGTTTTACCTGTGTTCATTTTAAATGGACAAATGGACATATAGACTAGAGCTTTACCTGTGTTCATTTTAAATGGACAAATGGACATATAGGCTAGAGCTGTACCTGTGTTCATTTTAAATGGACAAATGGACATATAGGCTAGAGCTGTACCTGTGTTCATTTTAAATGGACATATAGGCTAGTGCTGTACCTGTGTTCATTTTAACTAGGCTAGAGCTGTACCTGTGTTCATTTTAACTAGGCTAGAGCTGTACCTGTGTTCATTTTAACTAGGCTAGAGCTGTACCTGTGTTGGCGGTCACTCACTGATCACTCTGCACACTTCATCTCTCCTGTCCAGCTCTGCAGCTGCAGTCAGACCACTGTGTGGACCCAGGAATCCCTGTCAATGGCCAGCGCCATGGCAACGACTTCTACGTGGGGGCGCTGGTGACGTTCAGCTGCGACGCAGGCTACACACTGAGTGACCCCGAGCCGCTGGAGTGCGAGCCCAACTTCCAGTGGAGCCGCCCGCTGCCCAGCTGTGATGGTACCACTTGCACTGCACTACAGAGGGCATGGCGTGTGTGTGTGTGTGTGTGTGTGTGTGTGTGTGTGTGTGTGTGTGTGTGTGTGTGTGTGTGTGTGTGTGTGCATGCGTGCGTGCGTGCGTGTGTGTGTGTGTGTGTGTGCATTTGTGTGTGTGTGTGTGTGTGTGGAGGTGGAGAAATTGGGTTGAGAGATAGGTTAGAGAGAAAGATCAGAAGGACACGGGTAGTTTCATTCAAATCACATAATACCTGTAAAAGAGCTGAGGAGGAGAGGAAGAGAGGAGAGGAGAGGAGAGGAGAGGAGAGGGGAGGAGAGGAGAGGAGAGGAGATGACAGGAAAGGAGAGGGGAGGAGATGACAGGAAAGGAGAGGGGAGGAGACGAGATGAGAGGAGAGGAGACGAGAGGAGAGGAGACGAGAGGAGACGAGAGGAAATGAGAGGAAAGAAGAGGAGAGGGGAGGAGAGGAGAGGAAAGAAGAGAAGATGAGAGGAGAGGAGAGGAGAAGGGAGGAGAGGAGAGGAAGGGAGAGGAGGGGAGAGGAGAGGGGAGGAAGGGAGAGGAGGGGAGAGGAGAAGAAAGCAGGGGAGGGGAGAGGAGAGGGGGTTGAGGGTGGAGTTGGTGAAAACGAGGAGGGTGTGGGGGCATTTTAGGATAAGATGAGACCCTGTTCTGCTTATTGGTCCATTAATGCTTTTATATTTAAGGGTGCTATTGATTAGCGTTGCTGGGTAATGACGGGAATAATTTGTGGCTATATGTTTGTGTCCTTCAGAGGAGGCCTGGTGACTAAACTCACATTTTAGTGCATCGTGAACACTGACTGGGGATGCTCTGTGTTTTACTAAACACCCCTATCAGATGCACAGGCTCTCTCTCTCTCTCTCTCTCTCTCTCTCTCTCTCTCTCTCTCTTCTCTCTCTCTGACATAGTCTCCTTTTTTACTTGACATAGTAAGAGGCTTTTAAAAGCTGAGACTCTCTCTCTCACACACACACCCTCTCTCTCTCTTCTCGTCTAGCCCTGTGTGGAGGCTTCATTCAAGGCAACACAGGCACCATCTTGTCTCCTGGCTTTCCTGACTTCTACCCACACAACCTCAACTGCACCTGGATGATTGAATCAGCCCATGGCAAAGGTGGGCTACGGACCGAAACCCTGTCAACATGTATACAGTTATTACATTATATGCATGTGAATAAAGGGTTCTAAAGTAGTTATGAGCCCTCATAATCATGCATGATATAATCAAGTTGGGCTTGTCCAAAAGTCAGACTCACATTTCATATGTATATTATGCACATGTTACTGAAGATGAACAGTAGCGCTTATTCCACCTCACCTGTGCAGGTGTGCAGTTCAAAATCTACCTGTACAGTGTGAAAAGTGATCATTTAGAAATTCTCCTTGTTCCCTGTCACCTGTGCAGGTGTGCAGTTCAAAATCTACCTGTACAGTGTGAAAAGTGATCATTTAGAAATGTTCCTTGGTCTCTGTCACCTGCTCAGGTGTGCAGTTCACCTTCCACACGTTCCACCTGGAGAGTCCGCATGACTACCTGCTGGTGACAGAGAACGGCAGCTTCTCAGAGCCGCTGTGGCGGCTAACAGGCTCCACCCTTCCCCCGCCCCTCAGTGCTGGACTCTTCGGCAACTACACCGCCCAGATCCGCTTCCTGTCCGACTTCTCCGTCTCCTACGAGGGCTTCAACATCACCTTCTCAGGTAAGGGGGGAGGGGAGGGGTTTATCATCACCTTCTCAGGTAAGGGGGGGGAGGGGTTTAACGTCACCTTCTCAGGTAAGGGGGGAGGGCTTCAACATCACCTTCTCAGGTAAGGGGGGAGGGGAGGGGTTTATCATCACCTTCTCAGGTAAGGGGAGAGGGGAGGGGTTTATCTGTTACTGTTGAGCTGAAATGTTTACATACATTCATTCCAATGTATCTGTCCATACGCATAATATTCCCTGCAAACGTTCGCCTCTGTTCAAGGAATATGAAGGCACCTCAGGATTTCACCTGGTTTTGCCTGAACTTTGCAGGTTCACACGTTGGCGTTGAACTAAAGCATTTCAAAGTCATTTCAAACCATGTCTGTGTTTTGGCTGCTGAAGGCTGTTATTATGACCGCCCTTTTAGCAGCGGCGGTCATATAGGTTTAATCAGATTTTTTTTTTTTTTTTTTTTTTCTTTTTGCATGCCCAAATTTCCGTCAATGATTCCCGGGACACTGAAAGACCGGGGTACACGAAACTTGGTGGACATGTAACCCCACATGGATAGCATGGAACCATCGTTTTCGTTTTGATCTGTAGCCCCTCCGCTGAATTGGACCCCGAAGGAGGGGTAGGGCAGACACAGTTTTCTGTGAATATCTCGAAAACCGTAGGGGTTTAGGAGGACCATTTTTTTTTTGTATGTTGATCTCAAGGGGCCATGTCAACCCATTCCATAACCACTCATTTCATGTATAGCGCCACCTAGTTAAACACAAAAAGTAAAATGAGGTGGTGTAATTGAAGGTATCTGTGACCTAACATAGTCAAAACTGCACAAAATTGGAAGTGTAGGATCATTATGACACCCTATGTATGCACGCCAAGTTTTGTGGAATTCCGTTCATGGGGGCCACACAATAAATTAATTTATGTTACTATACACCAACTGGCCTGTAGGTGGCGGAGACAGTTTTCTGTGAATATCTCGAGAACCGTAGGGCCTAGGAGGTCCACCTTTTTTGTATGTTGGTCTTAAGGGGCATGTCAACCCATCCCATTACCACTTATTTCATGTATAAGCGCCACCTAGTTAAAAATTAAAAAGCAAAAATGAGGTGTTTTCATCTCAATATTTCTGGCTGACAAGGTCAAAACTGCACGAAATTAAAAGAGTAGGATCATTATGACACCCTCTGAATGCATGCCAAGTTTTGTGTACTTTCGTTCATGGGGGCCTTACAATAAAATAATTTATGTGTACATTTAGTGGCGTACACCAACAAGGATTCGGGACACTGAAAGACGGGGTACACAAAACTTGGTGAGCATGTACCCCACATGGATAGCATGGAACCGTCATTTTCGTTTTCATCTGCAGCCCCCAGCTGGACTGGACCCCGAAGGAGGGTAGGGCGAACCTGAGTTCTCTGTGAATCTTTTATGGTATGTTGGTCTCAAGGGCCCACATCAACCTAGCTCATAATCACTCATTTGTGATTTGCCCCGGTAAAAAAAATGAAAATCAGTAGGATTAAAAAAAGCCAAAATAAATATTCATCATCATCATCATGGCTGCATTTTTCAGTATTGGCGAGAAGTAGTCGTTTGTCCACTAGATGGCGCATCGTTGCAGTGAGGCGTAATTTTGTTGGAAGTTAAAAGTGGGTTGGAAAAACAATGGGCGCTTCATACAAGGACTGTAATTTACATGGCGAACATCTAATAAGGATAGGGCGATGTTCACATGAAGTGTAATTCCCATTTCTTCTTGAAGCGAAATAAATCTAAGGATGTTTCTAGGACATGCTTGGTTTTACTGCGAATACGTTAATCTTGTAATATCAATAAGGACCTAGGTAATGTTACCTTTAGCGTTGGTTGAGTGATGGAGGCATTTGATTGATTGCATTTGTAGAAAACTATAAATGCGGTTATACCAAACAAATTGATAGCAGCACTGTTTGTATCTTTCGACTGTCATTTATTGCCGTGCTACAAAATCATTCTGTGCAATGGAAGATTTACCAACGTTACACGGTCTGATACAGTTTGCCTATACATGCGTGAGACAGGGCGCCTGTTTATTTTGTTTTAAGTGCGTGCAGGGTGTGAGAGGGAATCGATGTGCTTTGATTACAGCTTGGTAGTTGTAGTCTGTGAAATTAAAAAGCACGTGTGTGTGAAGTATCAAACAATGACACCTTCATTTCATTATGGCTGCTTTAGCAAAACACCTTAAGCTACTGTGTAGTGGGTCCCATTTAGAAGTGGCTACTTCATTTGCGCTTTCCTTGACTCATGGAGCTGCGTGAATGTTATCACAACTTTTTCGCCACGATATGACAGTTTAAGTCCGGCTTGATACTGTAAGGCGAAGCCATTGGTTTCAAAGGAGATTTTTATTTGTGTCGCCAGCATAGCCTATTGACAATTTATGTTGTCAATAGGCCTATATAATCCTACCTGTAGCTTAGGGAAGCTAACAACTTTCTATTAGGATCTAGTTTGTTAGTTACCGTTTTGTCATAACTCCCCTGATGCATTTTGCATTTAGAATAGCCAGAGCGTGTATATCTCAATCGGAAAATTAAACAATATCGGGTGCCTATGGACTAGGCTGGGTGAACCCAGCCTGATCTACCCGCTATTTATTTTTTGATTTCTTAAAAGATTGAGCTTGGTCTGATGAAAGCCAGACTAGCCATGGACCTCAGTTAAACAATGCAAGGGAACATGAATCAGCCTATATTTGCACTAACAATAACGGACAAAAGCTTTTCAACTTTGGCCCGTTAAAAGTAATAATATGAACAGTCTAGCGGCGCATTTCATCAAGGCCCATTTGGACATGTCAGTTATTTGCACCACTGGTTAGATGTAAAACAGCATTTTCGTTTCAGACTAGGCTACTGTTACTTAATTTGTGCATTAACAATAACGTTTCAGACTACTGTTACTTAATTTGTGCATTGACAATAAAATTATTACATGAACTAAAGATGACTAAAATCTTATGTAGAAGAAGAAACATTCACAAAAAAATCCATCCATCCAAAATGACCTTTGTTTTGATAGCTGTTGAAAGCGGCATGGAACTGACAGAGATGTTTTTGTTTATAAATACATAAAAATAAATAAATAAATAACATTATGCTGATACCTTTTGCTTTTCCCAAATACAATGTAGCCTACAGGTGTAAGTGACCTTTCATCAATCAGTTGCAATGGATGAACTGTGATGAACTGCCCTACTTGTGATTGTTTTAGAGATTTTAAAGGTTTTATAACAATTCTACATCTTCTTTGGCTATTCTACAATCTATTCACCTTTTCAGCACCAGTAGGGTACTTTCTGTGCAGCCGCACACCACACTCAGGCATGCCAAACAAGCATACACAAAAGTTTCAAGAGTGGGGATGGAGTAAAATATGGAGACAAATTGAAGTGTGATTTATTTTCGCATGAACGGATGTACAGGACTGACTGGCGGTCATATTTTGTACGCTATCGATTTTATCTAGTTATTGCGATCATTTTGCACATTTATTTTGATTTAGCCTTCTCGTGTCAGGCAGCTTTTTTGCTTTTAAAAAATGTTTGGCTTTTAGAGACGAGAGATTTGAGGCCTTGATAGGTCTGTGTGACCTCCACACTTTAAAGTATAGAAACTTCTTCAAAAAATGAGTGTACTGTAACAAACTTGTTGAGTTAGCATGGTGGAATGTGTTGTGTGGTTTAGAGTGGTTTAGAGAAGGCTCCAAGGTTGCCTTGATCAGAATAAAAATGTTGCCCTGGCATTTCCCTTCTCAGAGTGTAGGAGAGGCACCCTGGATAACATGTCATTATCTACAACTACAACTCCCTCTGCCTCTTCACCTCTCTCTCTCTCTCTCTCTCTCTCTCTCTCTCTCTCTCTCAAATTCAAATATGCTTTGTTGATCGACAAAACCATATGATGGTTCTCTCTCTCTCTCTCTCTCTCTCTCTCTCTCTCTCTCTCTCTATTCACCTCTCCTCTCAACTCTTCTCTTCACTTTTCTCTCCTCTCCTCTCCCCCTCTCCTCCTCTTCTCTCCTCCTCTCCTCTCCTCTCCTCCTCTCTTCTCTCCTCCTCTCCTCCTCTCCTCCTCTCCTCTCCTCTCCTCTCCTCTCTTCTCCTCCTCTCCTCTCTTTTCCTCCTGTCCTCTCCTCTCCTCCTCCTCTCATCTTTCCTCTCCTCTCCTCCTCTCCTCCCTCCTCCTCTCCCTCCTCCTCCTCTTCTCTCCTCCTCCTCCTCTCCTCCTCTCCTCCCTCTCCTCTCCTCTCCTCTCCTCTCTTCTCCTCCTCCCCTCTCATCCTCCTCCTCATCTCTCCTCCTCTCCTCTCCTCTCCTCTCCTCTCCCCCTCCTCTCATCTTTCCTCTCCTCTCCTCTCCTCATCTCCTCTCCTCTCCTCTCCTCTCCTCCTCTCCTCATATTAGAGTATGACCTGGAGCCCTGTGAGGATCCTGGAGTGCCTCCGTTCAGCACACGGAAGGGGCTGCAGTTTGGGGTGGGGGACGCGCTCATGTTCTCCTGCTTCCCCCAGTACCGGCTGGAGGGGCCGGCCAAGGTGGTGTGCCTTGGAGGGCGCCGGAGAGTCTGGAGCTCCCCTCTGCCCCGCTGTGTGGGTAGGTGGACACACACATGGACACACACACGGACACACACACACACACACACACACACACACACACACACACACACACAAATACACACAAATACACACAAATACACACACACACACACACACACACACACACAAACACACACACAAACACTCACACACACACACATACACATGCACACAACAGAACCATAGTCACGCAAGCGTTGACATTAGAGCCAAATCTATATCATTCACACAGCAGATGATTTCCCCTTGCTTTACTTTTTTTCCAATATATCCATGTCTCAAAAGGCCTGAGCACATCAATCTTGTTCCTTTGAGTCAGCCTTAGCAACATGTCAGAAGATGATTCATAAATGGAAAGTGCACATCTATTCTTAAACACACAGACAGATCTGCAAAATGGCCCATTTCCCACAGAGGGGCTGAGGGAAATCAGAAGAGAGACGCGAGGCCATCCTCTCTGGAATCAGAGAGAGCTTGAGCACTGTGGGCCCTCGATTTGCAAAGTCATTTGTTAACGTTATGACTCTGACATTCTGCTGGCTTCCTGCAATTATGTTTTATGTACTTTCTTCCTCCCCCAAGCAACATCTGGCTTATGGTTGCCTAGTATTTGTGTATACAGACTTTTTTTTTTCTTTTTTTTTTCTCAGGGATTTGGGTCAGACCATTTGTAAATAAATATGAATTCGACTCAGTTCCAGTCCAGATGTATTCGCCCAGAGATGTTCTTGTTGGGGCCTTGAGAGAGAGAGAGAGAGAGAGAGAAAAAGAAGCGAGAGAATGAGAAACAAGGGACGCAGAGAGAGAGAGAGAGGAGAGAGAGAGAGAGAGAGAAAGAGAACGAGAGAGACAGAAGAGACAGAGAGAGAGAGTAATAAAAAAGGAGAGTAATAAAGGCAGGGTGGCGCTTTAGTTTTTTTAATTTTATTTTTCAGGAAAAACAAAATAAATAGCCACAGAATTTTCAATGCAGCGTTCCGTAACATAATTTTTTTGAGTTCAGAGTTATTAAAATGCAAATGGTGTTAAAGTCTCCAAAAAAAAAAAAAATATTTCTGTATTTGTGTCAAATTTTGCAAAATAGCTATCACAATGTAAATATTAAAATATTAATATCAGATTATTTACCAATGACCAGCTAACAGTCTATCAAAGAGCAGCACAATCACATGATGCAAACACACACACACACACACACACACACACACACACACACACACACACACACACACACACACACACTCACACACATTTTAACTGTTTGTGTCTATGTTTACTGTGAAGGTGGTCTTTCCTGTGTGCCGTTTCTAAGCTCACCTGTGTGTGTGTGTGTGTGTGTGTGTGTGTGTGTGTTCTTGATGTTTGATGATGCTGCAGGTACCCGCAGCCGGAGTGCGGCTCATCAGTGACAGGTACCCAGGGCGTGCTGGTGTCTCCCCAGTACCCCAACTACTACCGCAACAACCACGAGTGCATCTACTCCATCCACACACAGCCCGGCAAGGGCATCCAGCTACGCGCACGCGAGTTCCATCTGGAGGACGACGATGTCTTAAAGGTGTGCGCCGGTATTATTGATAGCGCGCAGCGCGCGGTGATGTGTGATATTGTGTGTGTGTGTGTGTGTGTGTTTGTGTCTGTGTTTGTGTCCATGCATGTGTGTGTGTGTGTGTGTATGTGTGTGTGAGTGTCTGCATGTGTGCGCACGTGTGTGTCTGAGTGTGTATCTGTGTTTGCGTGCATGCATGTGTGTGTGTGTGTATGTGTGTGCATGCATGTGTGTGTGTGTGTGTGTTTATGTACAGTATCAGTGAGTGTGTGTGTTCCAAAATACCTGCACCGAAATTTTATGTATTTGCATGTGTGTGTGTGTGTGTGTGTGTGGTGTGTGTGTGTGTGTGCCAGGTGTATGACGGGCCGAATAGCCAGGCCCGTCTGCTGGGCGTGTTCTCTGGCTCTGAGATGCTGGACGCGGTTCTCAACAGCACGTCCAGCACCATGTGGCTAGAGTTCATCAGCAACGAGGAGAACACCAGCAAGGGCTTCGAGCTCCCTTTCACCAGTGAGTACACACACACATTTATCATCGACGCGATCTGCCTTAGACACACACACACACACTCACTCACTCACACACACACACACACACACACACAGTCCAGTTTCCAGTCCAGTTTCACGGCTGGAGGGGCAGGGAATAGTTCATGGAGTCTCTGACGTCATGGAGAGAGACATCTCTAATATAGTCTGTTCACACACACACACACACACACACACACACACACACACACACACACAGTATATTACTAAAAGATTACAAATTCACAACATATAGCATTCATTATTGATTGGCCACAACATACTCATCACACACACACACACATACGCTTCATTATATACAATCATTTTTTTCACTGGCTTTTCACTCTCTCTCTCTCTCTCTCTCTCTCTCTCTCTCTCTCTCTCTCCCTCTGTCCCAGGCTTTGAGCTGGTGAAATGTGAGGATCCGGGTGTGCCCCAGTTTGGCTATAAGAGTGATGATAAGGGTCACTATGCGGGCAGCACCGTGTCCTACAGCTGTGAGCCGGGCTACTCTCTCAAGGGCAACGCTGTCCTCACCTGCCTTAGGGGAGAGAGAAGGGCCTGGGACAGTCCACTGCCTACCTGTGTGGGTGAGTATCTATGTGTGTGTGTGTGTGTGTGTCCGCATGTGTGTGTGTGTGTGTGTGTGTGTGTGTGTGTGTGTGTGTGTGTGTGTGTGTGTGTGTGTGTGTGGTGTGTGTGTGTGTGTGTGTGTGTGTGTGTGTGTGTGTGTGTGTGTGTGTGTGTGTGTGTGTGTGTGTGTGTGTGTGTGCCTGTGTGTGTGTGTGCCTGTGTGTGTGTGTGCCTGTGTGTGTGTGTGTGTGTGTGTGTGTGTGTGTGTGTGTGTGTGTGTGTGTGTGTGTGTGTGTGTGTGTGTGTGTGTGTGTGTGTGTGTGCCTGTGTGTGTGTGTGTGTATGTGTGTGTGTGTGTGTGTGTGTGTGTGTGTGTGTGTGTGTGTGTGTGTGCCTGTGTGTCTGTGTCTGTGTCTGTGTCTGTGTCTGTGTTTGTGTCTGTGTCTGTGTCTGTGCCTGTGTGTGTGTGTGTAATGTGTGTGCGTGTGTGGAAATACCTGTTAGTACAGTATAGTTGTGTTTCTCACTAAGCCTGCATGTTATGGCCCTTTGATTTGTGTACACCTGTGTGTGTGTGTGTGTGTGTGTGTGTGTGTGTGTGTGTGTGTGTTCAGTTTGTATTTGAGTGATTATTCCCCATTGGGCACACAGCCTCCATTAGTTAACCCTGCACCTTTGGACTCTCTCTTTCAGGTGCATTATAGAGGGATTATAGATGAATTACTGGTTCTCTAACAGTCATACTGTATGCATTATACATCAGGGCTTGTATGCGTGTGTGTGTGTATGTGTGTGTGTGTGTGTGTGTGTGTGTGTGTGTGTGTGTGTGTGTGTGTGTGTGTGTGTGTATACTGATGTAAGTATAGTTATGCTCCAAAAGAACACACTTATGAATTTCCCTCTAGTTGTGTTTAACTGCATGGCCAGCCAGGGTAGCAATCTTCTCTATATACTGTAGAGCTGTGATACAGTTTTGTATACTTTGTTGCAATGGCATATATTGACACATTATAGTAAGTAGTTTAGGCATTTGAGATATGTTACCCTGCAAGGCAAAACCAGTCGTCTTGCGCACAGTGCTATTTTGAGGAAATCCACGATAAACAAACGTACGGGTTAAAATGTCGAATTTCACGTTTTTGCATAATTCGACAGTATA
>NC_063208.1:4628194-4633194 GCF_017589495.1 Alosa alosa
TGCTAGAATGAGTGAATTTGAGTCTGTGAATATTGCATGCTTCAAAGTTTTGCACAAGTTTTAATTTCCATCCAGTTTTGAGGCTGTGTGCCTGGAGTATCAGTCTTTTATTCATGAAGATGTTGCAGTTGCACCGCTTCACACCACACACCACCACACCACACCACACCACACCACACACCACACCACACACCGCACCACACACCACCGCTCCACACCACACCGCTCCACACCACACCGCACCACACACCACACCACACCACCACACCACACCACCGCTCCACACCACACACCACCACACCACACACCGCACCACACACCACACCACACACCACCGCTCCACACCACACCGCACCACATCATACCGCAACGCACCCAGCTCTGCTTTTGAACCCATCTCCCCTAATCAATTATTCAGCATCATCTGCAATGCATTAGAAAGGGGCGACCCTGGATGGAACACAGCAGGCCAATCAGTCTGAGCTGACGTCTTCTGCACCCAGACACAGCATCAGAGAGACGGAGGGAGAGAGGGAGAGAGAGAGGGAGAGAGAGAGCGGGAGAGAGAGAGAGAGAGAGTGAGAGACCATTTTATCGGTTGTGAAGTGTGTGTGTGTGTGTGTGTGTGTGTGTGTGTGTGTGTGTGTGTGTGTGTGTGTGTGTGTGTGTGTTATGTGAATATGAAATAGCCTTACACATTACTGAGTGTGAAAAGTTGAAAGAGTGTATTAGAGAGGAAGAGTAGAAGAATATGAATCTTTGTACCTGGGCGTGTGTGTTTGTTTTGTGTGTGTGTTGTACTTCAACGTGTGTATTAGTGTGTGTGTGTGTGTGTGTGACTCTTGTGAGGGGGAGCTTTGCTCATATGTGAGGGAAGAGGAGTATTTCTTCTACTCTTTTCTTCCCAGTAGGGGTTAAAGTGTAAGTTCAGTGTAAATTGACCCACAGTCCTGTTGCTCAAGCTCATCACATGCAGCCCATAGAAAAAAGACTGAGACAATTTGGGACAACATGGGCCAAGTTATGGACAGGCAGCTTAAAGCAGACCCATGGGCCAAGTTATGGACAGGCAGCTTAAAGCAGATCCATGGGCCAAGTTATGGACAGGCAGCTTAAAGCAGACCCATGGGCCAAGTTATGGACAGGCAGCTTAAAGCAGACCCATGAGGCAGTGGGGAGTTACTTTCAGTTTCCGTTTTGATGCCCCAATGGGTCTGCTTTAAGCTGCCTGTCCATAACTTGGCCTATGTTGTCCCAAATTGAGACCTCAGACCAGCCTCAGATGAGTCCAGGAAGTGACGTCAATTCCGGAAATAAGTACATAATTTACTTTAGTCTTTATGGAGAATACAGCGGGAAAAAACATGTTTTCTTTTACAGTTCATGGAAGAAATAGTCACATTAGGTAGAACCTTTTTATTATTATTCGTAATTCACATTTAATACATAATTCACATAATTATGCTGAATCTATAAGCACATCATTATGCTGAATCTATAAGCACATCATTATGCTGAATATAAAAGCACATCATTATGCTGAATCTATAAGCACATAATTATGCTGAATATAAAAGCACATCATTATGCTGAATCTATAAGCACATATGCTGAATCTATAAGCACATCATTATGCTGAATCTATAAGTACATATGCTGAATCTATAAGCACATCATTATGCTGAATCTATAAGTACATATGCTGAATCTATAAGCACATCATTATGCTGAATCTATAAGCACATCATTATGCTGAATCTATAAGCACATATGCTGAATCTATAAGCACATATGCAGAATGTAGAAGTTTGAAGAGTGTTGATGGTGTCTGCCGCAAGCAGCGGAGGCCCCACAGGCATTGTGAGGTTGTGTTTCATCTCGTCTGAGATACTGAAGCTTTTTTTTTTACACCCCAAACCATTAAATAGCTATTTTCACTTCTTATTTGGGTCATCAAGTCGCTGTGTGACTAGTTTCAAATCAACTTTTATGCAGTGTCTTCTGGGTGGTGTGATGTAGTAATAGAACTATGAAAAGTCCAGTTTATGTAAGATGAGAGGTTGTTTCCTTTTTATCTCCCGCTTGTGGATGACATGCAGATACGCACAAGCACACACACACAGTCACACACACACACACACACATAGCCCACTGTCACTGTAATCTTAAATAATGCTTAAAGGGAGTCACAGATGTTGTCCAGCTTTGTATTCACCAGATGCAACAGAATTTCTCTCTCTCTCTCTCTCTCTCTCTCTCTCTCTCTCTCCCCAGCTCAGTGTATTAAATATTAACATTTAATGTTTAATTTGGTTTGAAGGACATTCCTCTCTCTCGCCAGCTACATGACTAGCATATACAGTAACACACACACTCACACACACACACACACACACACAAACACACACACACACACACACACACACACACACACACACACACACACACACACACAGACACACACACACACACACACACACACTCCTTATTCTGATCTTTGGTCATTGTATGTTTTGGTGTAAGATTCCAGTTGTGTGGGTCTGCTGGGTCTTTAAGATGCTCAGCTCACCGTTGCCTCTGATATAGGGTACATGTGACACTGAAGCAAAGTGTGTGTGTGTGTGTGTGTGTGTGTGTGTGTGTGTGTGTGCGTGCGTGCGTGCGTGCGTGCGTGCGTGTGTCCATGCGTCCGTGTTGTATATGTGTGTGTGCGTGTGTGTGTGTGTGTGTGTGCATATCCGTGTGCATGCATATCCGTGTGCATGTTAGTGTGCCTCCATGTTACTTTCTTCCTTGTTTGTGGTGTGCTGTGAGGCCTGGGAGCACATGGTGAATGGTGAGCAAGGCTGAGGCAGGGAGGTAATTGGGACTCTTATTGGATTTGTAATAGTGACTCTGCATCGGGAATGATTCATCTTGTTTGCAGCACCCAGATTAAATGGGACTTGTGATCACCCTGCTTTCCCTTGATTGAGGATAGAGAGAGAGAGAGAGAGTTTGTGAGTGTGTGTGTTTGTGTGTGTGTGTGTGTGTGTGTGTGTGTGTGAGTGTTTGAGAGAGACAAATGACTAAATGAAAGGGCAGGGAGGTATGGATAGCTCATTGTGTCTAGCAGACTGGCTGGCCAAGTCACTTTAAGTCAGCACAAGTCTGTTCAACATGCAAAGCGACATTTGGTTAGAGTCTTATGCGTAGAATCCATCTGAGAAAGAAGCCAGGCAGGGCCGTGACAGTGTGTGAGTTAGACCTTAAGCAGGACAAAGGCTTCCTTTGTTTCCACTGGAAATGTATAGTATCACCTCACTGGCTGGCTATACATATCCCCTTCCAGAAAAAGGCAGAAAACGCACAAGACAAATCTCTACTAATTCACTTACATGAAGCCGTAGGCCTGGACGATTGCCAATAAAATTACATTTAAACCAAACAGCAGCAGAGAGCATCACTCTGCGCGTATTGCATTTAGCTACTTACCTTATAGACACACTGATGTTCCCTTCAGAGGCTTTTTATTAGCCTTTGTCTCCCTTTTTTAGCACACACACACACACACACACACACACACATACATACACACACACACTAGGAGTGGGCGATATGGACAAAAAATAATATCTCGATATTTTTTGTGATTTTGACGATAACGATAATTAGTCGATATCCTTTAAAAAATTGTTTTTGTTAAAGTCTGAGTTACTTTACAGTTCATTATTTATGAATAGCATCATTACAATAATAACCAATAACCTAACCTGTGACTTTTTAACCAAATCAACCAATGCATTGTCACTCTATGACACATTTCCAATTCTGCCCCCACTTGTGTGTGTGGCAATGACATGGTCTAGCCAGCTACATTAGAGAAGATGAATAGGCCTAATAGTTTCCCAAAAGAAAGTCTGAAGCTGAAGTTCCAAACCTTTACATAGGATTCACTGTAAAACTAAGAGCAGACCAACAGAGTAGCCTACATCTCAGTTATTTCCTTCTATGTTTTGTTTTTAGAGCAATCCGTAGGCTAGCATTTCAAGTTACAGAATAGAAACTAATGCGTTAGCTTATGGCTAATGTATATGAGAAATCCCATAGAGATGCTAACGGTTAGCATAATCGGTAGCATTAGATATTTAGAAGCGAACTTCAGTCCATTTACAAAAAGAGTTACATGAGAATAGTTATTTGTTTACAACTGAGTATTAAAATACTCAAAGGCTAATGTTTTCTTTTCATATAATACCGTGTAGGAAAAAACGTGACTGTTTCATCATACAATGCTACTTGAACAGAATAAAATCCCAAGTAGGCTACTCTCGCTCTCGCTGCACAAAATAAACATTAGGCTGCGTGGGATAACGTTGTGACCCACTAGTGATCACGTGACACTTGCTCTGCTGCACTTCTCCCGCATAGCCTACATGTACCTCCTGGGAATGTATCTTCTATGAGTGCATGATTTCGAGTGTTTTTTTCCCCAAAGTAATTTAAATACTCGATAATGTCAATTTGCACATCGTTAAAACAACAATCACGATATTATCGCAGACGATATATATCACCCACCCCTAACACACACACACACACACACACACACACACACACACACACACACACACACACACACACTCACACACACACACATGCACACCCATGCACGTATACACACACACATTTAGGTCAGGTACTATTCTTCCATTCATTATGCGGTGCTCCATGCTAGTCTGCTTGATACTTTAATGATCCCTAGGGGAAATTCAAGGTTGCTGTTGGCTTAGCTTGACTTCACTGGGGGAATATGCTGCTGTCTTCCTGTTTGGCAGGCACCAAGTTTGTCTCAGTGCAGTCGGGTAAACTAAGCAGTCATCCATGTTAAACAAACTTCTGTCTTGTAGTCTGTGCTGTCGGTTGTGCCTTACCTCAGGTAAGAACTGACAAAAGCAGCACGCTGTCTCCTGTTTATGTGTATGTGTCACACTCTCTGTCACACACACACACACACACAC
>NC_063208.1:4638194-4645694 GCF_017589495.1 Alosa alosa
CATTCCTGTGCCAGGCTCAGGCTGCTGTTTCTGTTATTAGCACGAGGCAGGTGCAAGGTTTATAGTCTCGTTTTGACATCCCCAGAGTTGTCACTGAGCAAAGCGCTAGGTGCCAAAAACACACAGCGCCTACTCTGGAGGCCTGCTGGGATAAGCCTTCTGTAAACACCAGTTACACTAGCTCGGCTGTGTGGCCTGTTCTTGTTCTAATTTGTGTGATGCTTATCAAAAATGACCTTTAACTTGTGATAGTGTGTGTGTGTGTGTGTGTGTGTGTGTGTGTGTGTGTGTGTGTGTGTGTGTGTGTGTGTGTGTGTGTGTGTGTGTGTGCGCGTGTGTGTGTGTGTGTGTGTGTGTGTGTGTGAGAGAGAGAGACAGTACAGTATGTGCCATCTAGCCCTGTTTTATGTGAGTTTTTTATGTGAAATAAAAAAAAGAGATGAGAATAAAAATGTAGTGAATTGTTCAAAAGCGCTATTTGACTTCCACTACAATGAGTTCAGGAGGGGTTTGAAATGACAGCCTTTCCTCTGTCTAACTGCTGGTTGCACAGGGAGGCTGTTGGGGAATATAACTCCACTCTGAGAGCAACACATTCCTTAGAATCAAGTGTGTGTGTGTCCACTCTGTTTATCATCACAGGGTGGCAATGCCTTGTTTGTAATGTTTTGTGTGTGTGTGTGTGTGTGTGTGTGTGTGTGTGTGTGTGTGTGTGTGTGTGTGTGTGTGTGTTTGCATATGTGTGTGTGTAGTTTCCACAGCCACTTCCTGTAATGACCCTGGCACTCCCACCAACGGCACACGCAGTGGAGACAGTCGTGAGCCTGGTGACCGTGTGGTCTTCCAGTGCGACCCCGGTTATGTCCTGCAGGGGGCGACCAAGATCACCTGCACCGAGATCAACAACCGCTTCTTCTGGCAGCCCGACCCACCTACCTGCTCAGGTAAAAAACACCTTCACGGACTGCTCAGGTAAAAACACCTTCACGGACTGCTAGGGCTTTCACAGGTAGAAACACCTTCACCAACAGCACAGGTAGAAACACCTTCACTGACCTGCCTGCCTACTGCACAGGTAAAAAAACACCTACACGGACTGCTAGGGCTTTCACAGGTAGAAACACCTTCACCAACCGCACAGGTACAGTAGAAACACCTTCACTGACCTGCCTGCCTACTGCACATGTAAAAACAACTTCACTGACTGCTAGGGCTTTCACAGGTAGAAACGCCTTCACCAACTGCACAGGTAGAAACACCTTCACCGACCTGACTGCCTACTGCACATGTAGAAACAACTTCACTGACTGCTAGGGCTTTCACAGGTAGAAACGCCTTCACCAACTGCACAGGTACAGTAGAAACACCTTCACTGACCTGCCTGCCTACTGCACATGTAGAAACAACTTCACTGACTGCTAGGGCTTTCACAGGTAGAAACGCCTTCACCAACTGCACAGGTAGAAAGCACCTTCACCGACTGCTAGGTCCTGCTCAGCTAGAAACACCTTCTCTGAGTCGCCAACCTGCACAGGTAGTAACACCTGTAGGATGAACCCTTGACCAACTAGGCGCATACCAGAGGGCACTGCATGTCACTGATGAACCAAAATGTTGATTCAGCTGTCCACAACACCTTCTTTCAGTCTTCCGTAGTCATTTGGCGGTGTTAATGGCCCAAGACTCTTTTTCTTATTCTGACGTCTTAGCAATGGCTTTCTTGCTGCAACTCGACCTATCAAACCTGCAACTCGAAGTCTTGTCTTCACAGCTGAAACTGATACTTGGCTACTGTACCACTATTAGGCTGTGCTTGGAGCTGTTGTCCTGTGAGCTGACTATCATGCAAGCTGTTGACTCTCAGAAACTTATATTCTGATTTTGTTGTGGCTTTGTATCTGCTACTGTAGACCTCTTCCTGACAGAAATAAAACATTATTTATTTTTCAGTTTTGGGTAACCTTACATTTTTTACACTTATCTTTGTACCATTTCAAGCTATTCATTGGACTTGAACTGTTTGAATTTCAATAAAAAACTGGGAAAAATGGCGGTGTATTAAAAAGTTTAACCGGTAGTATACATGTATAGATCCAGGATGTCTACTCTCACAGATGAGGTTTTTATTTATTTATTTTTTATTTTTATTATTTTAGAATATCCAATCCATGAAATGTATGCCTAAAATGTATGTTTTGAAGTTAGCTGATGTTTGCTTTTGAGCAGAGATATTTCTCCCATTTCATCTGCTGACATGATGTCAGATGAAATGGGTTTTGATGAGATGGAATCTAATTCTAATGGTTTTAAAATTAGGTTTGTTGACTGCATCTCTATAATTAACAGTCTGGTCGTTTCATGTTTCGCCATCACGGCTTGACATTCTGATATTTTTTGAGCTGTTTTTGACTCACTGACAGGCTAGGTCGCCAGTCTAGACGCTCGTTAGAGCATGCAGACAGCCAAGCGTCATCTCTGAAATAGCTGTAATTAACAACGCCAATTAAGACAGGTGTAATTAGCGACCTTGTTCAATTAAGGGTTTGTTTGGTTCATTTGGGTGTTTGACTCTGGTGTAAACAGAATCCGCAGGGGGTCTTGCGGCACGGAAGGCCTCGCAAGATCACATGACTGGGCAGGCATGTCGTGTGCACAATAACAGCGGAGTGGTCTGGGGCCGGGGGTCACTGAACACAAACAAACAGGACAGGACACGACACAAACAAACAGGACACTTGTTTGTTACTTGGAGAGGGATATTGCTGCCGTTTAAACACAGTGGCTTTTGAGCACTTTCCCTTTTCACTGTTCTCATATGCTGTAGCCCAGCCCCTGCGTCTGTGCACATAGACCCTCCTATAGACCCTTTCAACAATAAAAACAAAAACAATGCTTGAACATTCTATTTGGTTCCCAATCTACTTCCTCTGCATTAAGATAACATATTGAATGTTAAAACGGAAGCCTTGTTTGGCCAACTATGATGCTGATAATGGAACTCTCTTGAAAGGGTCTATTAACGTTCTTCATGTGACGTATTTTAGGTTCTATAGCTTTGTTTACATCCACCTGGTAGGCAAGGGACAAGTTGAACCCATTGAACAGCTGCCATGTCTCAACCCCTCACAACTCAGCTCACAGAGTGTAGCATTAGTGTCAAGGTCGTGACTTGGACACCCAATTAGCATTGCTAATGTGGTCAAGGACATTTAAAAGAGCAGTGTCAATGTACTGACATGACTGCTGTATAGTTTACTTGTACCGTAAGTTGATTTGTATCAAAATAAATGCTTAATGTGTTTGTGTTAGTGGCGATCTAACCCCTCTTTGGGGCTGTGTGTTAGCGTAGTGGTTAAGGAGCTGGGCTAGTATGCAGTAGCCAGAGAAGTTGTGCCCTTGAGCAAGGCACTTAAACCCCTAGTTGCTACGGGAACAATGGCCCTTGTAACAAAACTGACATATGTAAGGCATTACAGTCATTTCCTGTTTATTAGCCAGTGTTTTACGCAAGTAAAAAAAACAAAACCATATTAATACCATATTAACTGCCCCCGTGTGTTAACCTCATAACTGAAGAAATTTAGCAAAATCAATGTATAAACCGCGGTAATAGTTGGGAAATGACGGTATGAATAAAAGTGTCTGTTAAATGAATAAATGTTAAGGATTTCTTTGGTGTTTTGTCTCGTAGCACCCTGCGGAGGAAACCTGACCGGTCCGAGCGGACTCATCCTCTCTCCAGAGTATCCCGAGCCGTACCCCCATGGCCGCGAGTGTGATTGGCTGGTCAGCGTTACCCCCGACTACATAATCTCGCTCAACTTCAACCAGTGAGTCGGTCAGCCTACAGAGAGAAGGTGGACTGCAGCGTCCCTCTTGGCTCTCAAAGTCTGGAAATCAGCCAGGTTTACGTTCAGGTTTAGGTTCAGGTTTTATTGGTAACCATGGTGACATCCCATGGCTCTGGTCAGAATTTACATTTTAAAACACATTTTTAGTAAAGATTTGGTATCACTTGTTTAGACATTCAGCCATAGTCCACGTGCTAGCCCAAACTAATTAGTTAACAGAAAGGGCATGCCTCCGGCTTTCCCCCCCTCACAGTCTGGTTGTTGAACAGGTGTGTGCATGTACCGTCTGATTTGATGAAGGTTTCAGTACTTAATTATGGCCTTTCAGGAGACCAATTAGCACAAATAAATGTTGCACACAGATTGTTAAATCAAATGAAATCTGTAATTAGCTGGAGTCTCATTCAACAAAAACAACTGTGTTCCAATTGTCATCACCTTTAGATGTCTAAAGCAATGTTGTGCGGGAGTTCTTCTCCAGATTCATTTGAATAGAAAATGGCCACATAAAGGACAGGTGAACTCATTCTTTTCCTGCTAGCCACTCAGGCTATGTATATACTCCTGTGGTTCAGGACAGACCAGGGAATGTAATAAAAGCTTTTCCAACTGTCCATTACCAACTAAATGGCCAAAAGACAGCAGGTATCATGTGAGCACGCTATCATCAGTGCTAGCTGGACAGTGGTTGGTGTTACTGGTCTAAGGGCCTCTAATGCCCACCAGCTCTCAAGCGATCCTAACTGGCTGCTTTAAGGAGCTAAGGAGTCAGATTAGGGCCTACTGTGGTAGTTTGGAACAGAGCTCTGTCTGAAGTGAAGTGAGTTTATGCATCTGTGTTTAAATGAATGTAATGGTGTGGGAACAGAACTCCACAATGCTGTAATGGTGTGGGAACAGAACTCAACACCGCTGTCTGACTTGTGTCCAGATTCAGCCTGGAGCCCAGTTATGACTTCCTGCACGTGTACGATGGACCTGACTCGCTCAGTCCACTCCTGGGCAGCTTCTACGGTGCGGACGCTCCGGAGCGCATCGAGAGCAGCAACAACACCCTCTTCCTGGCCTTCCGCAGTGACGCCTCGCTCAGCAGCAACGGCTTTGTCCTGCAGTACACAGGTATGACCTACTGGTGGACACAGTGCACAGGTACACAGGTACAGTATCACCTACAGGTGGACACAGTACACAGGTACACAGGTACATAGGTACGCCCTACAGTTGGACAGAGTTCACAGGTACCACCTACAGGTGGACACAGTACACAGGTACGGCCTGCAGGTGGACACAGTGCACAGGTGCAACCAACAGGTATGCACAGTACACACAGGTACCACCTGCACATAGACAAAGAGCAAGCACACAGTTACGGCCTACAGCTATGCACATCAAACAGGTACAGCCTACAGGTATGCACATCAAACAGGTACAGCCTACAGGTATGCACATCAAACAGGTACGGCCTACAGGTATGCACATCAAACAGGTACAGCCTACAGGTATGCACATCAAACTGGTACAACCTGCACATAGACTAAGAACAAGGATACAGGTAAAGATATTAAATGTCTAAACACAATGTTATGAATACAATATATACATATATATACATACAATTTATACTCATACGCATATAATATAATCTATAATGGCATTAGCTAGACACGATGGTGGTAATATATTAACTGAATACTACTGAACCTGTACTACCATGATTGCCACTTTGGCTATTTCTAAAACTACTACTGCTACTAATAGCACCACATGGGTGTTTCAAGTGAGTTAATTTCAGTCATGAATATGATTATATCTTAGGGACGTTTGTAAGTTTAATGTAGCTGCCAGACTTCGGTCGTTATATCCATTGTTCACCCTGTGTTCCTGTCTTTACGTCTTCAGTATTAATCGAACCAAATTAGCACTAGCAGACCACCTGGGCATCGTGGAATACACCCCGGTCAGCATTTCTCCACCTCTCTCTCTCTCTCTCTCTCTCTCGCCCCACCCCACCCCTGTTTCCTGCTGTAATGATGGCCCCATGAGTTACTGAGGCAGTATCACCTACAGGTGGACACAGTACACAGGTACACAGGTACAGTATCACCTACAGGTGGACACAGTACACAGGTACACAGGTACAGTATCACCTACAGGTGGACACAGTACACAGGTACACAGGTACAGTATCACCTACAGGTGGACACAGTACACAGGTACACAGGTACAGTATCACCTACAGGTGGACACAGTACACAGGTACACAGGTACAGTATCACCTACAGGTGGTTGCGAGTACACAGGAGTACACAGGTACATAAGTCGCTGGTTTGGACAGAGTTCACAGGTACACAGGTACAGTATCACCTACAGGTGGACACAGTACACAGGTACACAGGTACAGTATCACCTACAGGTGGACACAGTACACAGGTACACAGGTACAGTATCACCTACAGGTGGACACAGTACACAGGTACACAGGTACAGTATCACCTACAGGTGGACACAGTACACAGGTACACAGGTACAGTATCACCTACAGGTGGACACAGTACACAGGTACACAGGTACAGTATCACCTACAGGTGGACACAGTACACAGGTACACAGGTACAGTATCACCTACAGGTGGACACAGTACACAGGTACACAGGTACACAGGTACAGTATCACCTACAGGTGGACACAGTACACAGGTACACAGGTACAGTATCACCTACAGGTGGACACAGTACACAGGTACACAGGTACAGTATCACCTACAGGTGGACACAGTACACAGGTACACAGGTACAGTATCACCTACAGGTGGACACAGTACACAGGTACACAGGTACAGTATCACCTACCCACCCCACCCCTGTTTCCTGCTGTAATGATGGCCCCATGAGGCTACTGAGGCGGTCCCATAAAAGCCTGATGAAAATGAAAAGTGGTGGTGCTGGGCGTGACCGCATCAGACCCATAAAGCCTGATTGCTTAGTTTCAATGCGACTCAGCCTGTCGTGACCAGTCGCAGACACACATCAATTCAAACTAATGCCTGTTTGTTCTTCCCACTCGTGTTCCTCGCTCCGCGTCCGACTCGTCCGATCCCCAGTCCGCTTCCTCGCTTTCGGGCGCCGCTTCCACTGATTTGCTCAAGTGCTTGGTCGTTCGCTGGTGACATTCGCTACAAACGGGGAACATGTAAAACAATCAGAGTCACTTCCTGTTAGACACGCTGCGCATAATGAACTCTTCTTTATCGCTCTGTCAGGGCGTCGTTTATGTTTTTATTTAGACTGAAAGGGATCACAGGAAAAATGGCAGACCTGTGCCTCCATCTGCTTACCTTCTCTGTTCTAAACAGTCCCCTCATTGTCGCTGTATTTTTGGACTAATGACTATTCTGGACAATAATAAAGTCACAAGTGGCCACACTGACCAGGTTTCAGCGTAAAAGCTAAACCTTTTCCGCCCCTTCATACGTCTCGTAAGCGGGAGCTAAGCTAGCGTGGTTCTATCATAAGCGGGATCTAAACGAATGTCGTTCTATCATAAGCGGGAGCTAAGCTAGCGTGGTCCTATCATGAGCGGGGAGCTAAGCTAGCGTGGTCCTATCATAAGCGGGAGCTAAACTAGCTGGTTCTGGTCCCATCATGCGGAG
>NC_063208.1:4660694-4663194 GCF_017589495.1 Alosa alosa
CTTGAATATTATTGTCTCGGATTCCTGGAGGGTTTCTTTACAGCCTTTAGGAGCGTCTCGCAGAAATATGTTCATGGCTCGGAGACAAAAAGAGATAAATACAGGAGATTAATAGAATGTGTGTTGCAAAATCAGAAGAACAGGTTTTCCCCCGTGATCCCCTATGCTAAGGCTGAGATTCCACAGACGCTGAGACTGGGAGAAAGATGTGACATGCACATGTAGCTACAGAGGCGGTGCCTTGGGATTTACTGCCGGCAGGTTGTATTTGAATCACAAATAAACTGATGCTGTTTATATGAAAAAGCCCTGCGCATGGAAGGGGAAAAAAAATATGAATTCAATTCTCTGCAGAGAGCAAAGGCAAACAAACATGACATTTGATGGCAGAGCTATCAGTCATGACAATCTTCTGCCGATAGCCATGGTCGCACAGCTACTGCTGTCCAATTTTCGGGGTTTTTTTGTGGGAGAGGAGAAAGCAAACACCTGCCAAACTGTTTACTGGGTCCTGCTCACTAGCCAGGAAGAAACGAGAGTGGGATGCGCAGTGGACGAGACCGAGCTTCGTTTAACGGACTCGTGGTCTGAGGTGACCTCTGGGCTGATGTGGCCACTGCTGCGTCCTCACTTTCTGAACATCAAATCAATCAGGCTGTTGTTCTTACTGTCAGGGATGAGACATTTTTATTTTTTGATATAAACATGTTTCAGTTTGTCTTCAATATATTCTTTCTTTCTTTCTTTCTTTCTTTCTTTCTTTCTTTCTTTCTTTCTTTCTTTCTCTTTCATTTCTTTCTTTCTGTCTTTCTCTCTGTCTTTCTTTCCCTAATGTGTCGTGGAGATGGACAAAAGCTGTTTTCTCACTGTGTGCTTGTGTTTGTCTCCCACACAGATCCAGGTGATCAGCTTTGTTACTGAACAGAACTGGGACTCGCTGGAGGTGTTTGATGGAGGCGACAATACCGACACTGTGTTGGGAAGCTTCTCAGGTGCACTGTCTACCTATCTATCTATATGTCTATCTATCTATCTATCTATCTATCTATAGGTGTGTTTACATGGACAGTTATTTTGTCATTCCGATTAAACCCTATGTAAACAGATGGCATGAATCAGAATAGATTGAAACATTTGTGCCGTCTGTTTACATGGGGAACGTTCTGTTCCGATCAGGTGCTCTCAAGCGCTTTAGAATCTTTCAGCAGAATAGCCACTGTTGCCCACTTTTCCGTGAGGAAATACAGCAGGCAATCCGATGAACATGGCTGTTGAATCGGAATGGAACACACCACCTCTTTCATTCCAAATAAAATTCTGATTGGATCGGCAGTTTTGTTCCGATCAAGGTGTTTATATGTGTCATTTCTATTCCAATTGAGCCGTTATACCGTTGTGTCTGTCTGTCTGTCTGTCTGTCTCTTTATCAATATAATTATTTATTTATTTCTCAATATGTCAATCAACTACATAACCAATCAAACAACCAACCAATCAGTCACACAAGGGAATGGGTCTAATGCTTGATTTCCTCATGAATCTGATATATAGCCACAGCTCATGTACAAAACTGCAGTGGCCTGCACTTGCACCTCAAAGGATCTGCTAAACGTCCCATATATTATAAATAATGTGACTGCCTTTAAATAGCAGCCATCCGTCTCTTAGGAGAAATGTTGTGTTTGAAATGTCATGCTATTATTGGCTGAGAGGGATTTTAGCATGAGTAACTGTGTGTTTGTGTGTTTGTGTGTGTGTGTGTGTGTGTGTGTGTTCTGGTTCCCTGTAGCCTTAGAAGAACTGAGGGAACCTTCCATATTATGCCTTTTCAAAATAAATCGCTTTCATGACGGCACCGTTAAAAAATAACTAGGCTTGCTGCACGTTTAAGAGGGTGTTTAAATGTGTTTACTCTGAGCGCACAACAAAGAGACGGAGAGAGGCGGAGAGAGAGAGAGAGAGAGAGAGAGAGAGCAAAGACGAAAACAAACGGCCTGCGAATAGAATAGTGAATATTTAAAAAGGTTAAGAGCGTTTGTTTTCGCCACAGAGAGAAAGCCTTTTTATTGTTGCTTTTGCATGTGCTCCATCTCCGGCGCGAGTGGGAGGCATGTCACTAAGCTGTTCCTGCTGCCCCGCCATCACAAGCGGATCTGCCACAAAGGCTACAACTGCCCTGCAGTCAAATGGATGAATAATAAACCTCTTCTAAATAAATGAAGGCTGCAGCAAAAGAGGCTGTGGAGAGCCTATCACAGCTTACATTGCTGTGGGGTTATTACGGAGAGCCTATCACAGCTTACATTGCTGTGGAGTTATTACGGAGAGCCTATCACAGCTTACATTGCTGTGGAGTTAATACAGAAAGCCTATCACACCTTACATTGCTGTGGAGTTATTACGGAGAGCCTATCACAGCTTACATTAATACAGAGTTAGTATGGAGAGCCTATCACAGATTACATTAGTATGGAGCCTATAAGAGCTTACATTAGTGTTT
>NC_063208.1:4665694-4673194 GCF_017589495.1 Alosa alosa
TGACTAAAAAATATATACTTTACAAAAATGACTCAATTCTCAAAACTGAAGAGTTAGACCACACGCAATCTCAGTTTGACAGAACATTTATTTTTATAATTGCAAGGTGCAGAAACAGCAGACATGTTTTTAAACCTGTTATGCCAAAGCTGATGGAAATATTAGTGCAGGTCATGAGTTTATGTATGTGTGTATGTATGTGTGTGTGTGTATGTGTGTGTTTCAGGGGAACTCTCACATTACTTGCATGCCAGGGACAGTCCGTCGCTGGAATTATCCTCCGCCACTTTGTATAGGTAAGCCTCTCACCTCTGCACACCTCAGTTCTGTGTGTGTTTGAGAGAGTGTGTGTGGGTGAGTGCATTTAAGTTCTGCTTGTGGTTCTGCTTATCTGTGTGTGTGTGTGTGTGTGTGTGTGTGTTGTGTGCGTGCGTGCGTGCGTGCGTGCGTGTGTGCGTTTGCGCGTGTGTGTGTGTGTGTGTGTGTGTGTGTCTTACACCTCAATCCTGCTCTCGTCTGTATCATATTGTGTACGCCCCTTTTGTTCAGATCTTATTTGATCTCTCTTCTTTCTTCTCTCTCTCTCTCTCTTTCTCTTTCTCTTGCTCTCTTTCTCTCTCTCTCTCTCTCTCTCTCTCTCTCTCTCTCTCTCTCTCTCTCTCTTTCTCTTTCTCTTTCTCTTTCTCTCTCTCTCTCTCTTTCTCTTTCTCTCTCTCTCTCTCTCTCTCTCTCTATCTCTCTCTCTGAGTGACACGTGTCTCATTTCTCTTCTCTTTTATGTCTCTTCTGATCCCTTCTTTCTTCCTCTATCCTCCCACCCATCTGTCCGTCTCTGTTCCTCCTGCTCCACTTCCTCTCTGTGGCTTTTGCTAAGTAACAAAGATCAGTTCAACAAATCCTCCTCAGCCCATCAGCCTTTTAGTCTTGACCCGCTGTGAAACTGAAATGTGTGTGTGTGTGTGTGTGTGTGTGTGTGTGTGTGTGTGTGTGTGTGTGTGTGTGTGTGTGTGTGTGTGTGTGTGTGTGTGTGTGTGTGGGTGGGATACAGGGACGCAAGCCTTTTAGTCTTGACCCGCTGTGAAACTGAAATTGGACGAGGAGAAGAAGAAAAAAAAGAAAAGAAAAATGGTTTCATCCGGTTTGTGTTTGGTCCTCCACGCGGTGCTTAGACATAAAAGACGGGATTCTGCAATAGTCTCTTTGGGATGATGAAAGCGATCAAGGACAGCGAGGGGTTTTGTGAGGTTTCCTGATATCCTCTCAAAGTAAACGGTGGACATGCATGACTAGGTTAGATCAGAATTATAAAACAGTCTTAGACTGAGTGAAGGAGAGAGTGTGTTTGTGTGTGTGTGTGTGTGTGTGTGTTTGTGTGTGGGTGTGTTTGTGTGTGACTGTTTGTGTATGTATCTGTGTCTGTCTGAGTGCATGTGTGTATGTGTGAATGAGTTAATGAGTGAGTGAGTGAGTGAGTTTGTGTTTGTGTGTGTGTGACCATGGTGTGTGACCAGGTTTGACCAGGTTTGACCATGTGTGTGATCACAGCGCTATTGGCCAGCCAATCTCACGCTGCTACTGGCCAGCCAAACTCTCACTGCCATTGGCCAGCCAATCTCACGCTGCTATTGGCCAGCCAAACTCTCACTGCTATTGGCCAGCCAATCTCACGCTGCTATTGGCCAGCCAAACTCACTGCTATTGGCCAGCCAATCTCACGCTGCTATTGGCCAGCCAAACTCTCACTGCTATTGGCCAGCCAATCTCACGCTGCGATTGGCCAGCCAAACTCACAGCGCTATCTACCCATTTTTAGCTATGACTGTACTCCATATTCTTCCTCTTGCTTGCTCTTCATTCTTTGTTTACTCTTTTCTCTATCTTCATCTCTCTCTCTCTCTCTCTCTCTCTCTCTCTCTCTCTCTCTCCATCTCTCTCTCTCTGTTTCTCTCTCATACTCTTCTTCAAACACAGTACAGTTTGTACTTCAGAGAGCCATTTGGATCAGTCCGTGAGCTCCGTCTGTTTCTCCATGTCTGGGCTCAGAGAGAGAGCTTCTGGTCAGAGAGAGAGCTCCTGGTCAGAGAGAGAGCTCAGACTGCTCCTGGTCACAGCTATGTGGGCAAGCGGAGGGGCGGTGGGTTCGACTGGGGAAGAGTTGGGGGCGCTGGGTTGAGCGAAAGAGACTGAAAGGGCCTTTGATAGTCTTCTAGGGTGAATTGCCCCCATTTTATATAAATGAAAGATATATGCTCTCTCTCTCTCTCTCTCTCTCTCTGTGGCCCGTGCCATCGGGGGCAGAGGATGCTGGGTATCTGGCTTTGTTTCTCTATCCTTTCTTTTCTCTTCTTTTTTTTGTTCAAAACCTAAAGAGGCTTTGAAAGGTGTGTCAAGCTTTCCACTAATGCTTTTTACAAGAACTCAGCGGCTCCTCAGGTATCTGCTGTTGCCATGGCTGCCTCAATCCATGGTGTTGTTCGAATGGATGGATGTGTGTGTGTGTGTGTGTGTGTGTGTGTGTGTGTGTGTGTGTGTGTGTGTGTGTGTGTGTGTGTGTGTGTGTGTGTGTGTGTGTGTGTGTGTGTGTGTGTGTGTGTGTGTGTGTGTGTGTGTGTGTGTGTGTGTGTGTGTGTGCGTGTGTGTGTGTCTGTGTGTGTGTGTGTGTGTGTGTGTGTGTGTGTGTGTGTGTGTGTGTTTGTGTGTGTGTGTGTGTGTGTGTGTGTGTCTGTGTGTGTGTGTGCTTTCTCTCCCTTTTGTCTTCCTTTTGGCTGGTCATTGGCACCTAATCAGTCTGGTCATGCCCCCCTCTCTCCCGCTGCGTCCTGCTGTGTCCTGCTTCGCCCCTGCTGTGACTCCAAAGCCCTGTGTGGTGGCATCCGGGAGGACATGGAGGGAACCATCCTCAGCCCTGGTTTCCCTGGAAACTACCCCAGCAACAGTGACTGCACCTGGAGGATCTACCTACCTGTTGGCTTTGGTGAGAGACTGTATAATATCATACATAATATAATGTTATATAATAATATAATTCTATAATATATACTATATAATATAATTATTAATAACTTATAAAATGGTCTGAATGCCTTCATACTGTATATTCTCCTTGACAGGTGCCCATGTACAGTTCCTGAACTTCTCTACGGAAGCCAACCATGACTTCCTGGAAATCCGCAATGGACCTTTTGAAACGAGCACTGTGATTGGCCGGTTCAGTGGAGAGGAAGTGCCGCCGCCTCTCTTCACCACCTCCCATGAGACCACAGTGTATTTCCATAGCGACCACTCACAGAACCGGCCTGGCTTCAGAATGGACTACCAATGTAAGCCAGTGATGCCCCCAATCAAAACAGCAACAATTTTACGAAGTTACAGAGGAGATTATATTGCTTTCATATTGATGGGCTGTAATTTAGCTGCACACAGTCAACTGTAAATCTCTTCTGTGGACGTAAATCAGATGTGGGAGGGATAAAAACAGCAGCATAAATAATACCTCTGCGATGGCAGCCGTATCAGGGCCATATCAGGGCCATATCAGGGCTGTATATCAGGGCCCTATCAGGGCCGTATAAGGGCCACATCACATATCAGGGCCATATCACATGTCAGGGCCATATCAGAGCCATATCAGGGCCACATCATGGCCAGAGCTAGTTTCAGAGGCAGCTGGCATCTTGTTTTGAAACACCACAGCCTCCTTTTTGTCACTTTCTGAGTTTGTGTGTGTGTGTGTGTGTGTGTGTGTGTGTGTGTGTGTGTGTGTGTATGAAACAGAACGGGCAAATCTTTATTGGAGTTGTTTTTCTTTTCTGTTTTAAATGCCCCTCCAGTCTGACCTTGTGTCTGTGAGAAAAGCTGAGGTGACCTGCCACAGGGCTATTTTGCGGAGCTGTTCGGTGTTACGAATACAGAGGGCTTTTCTCTCCTCACGCATTTGCACCCAAGAAATAAACATTTTTATTACTATTATCTACCCAGCGATAGGAGGAACGGAGCTCACATGTACATTATAATTCTGTTGGAGAATCCAAAAGCCGTCTCCACTATTTCCATAATGGTCTTTGCATTTGCATACAAACCCAGTGTTAGGTTAAAAATATGCATCAGCCCACAGCCGTGGCGTCAAACTCTCTCACACACAAAAGATGCTCTGATCCATAGAAATCAATTCTCTTTGACATAATTCATGCCCTTGGTCTTCAAGCCTCACTGCCTGTAGTCCTTTGTATTTTAATACGCACCTGGTGAGAATCATTTCCCAGCGCAGCTCAGCGCAGGTAGGTTTTGATGAGGCTTGAGATGCAGCTGTCAGGAGAAACCGCCCTGGATTGATCTTCACAGGCAAGAGAGATGCAGAAACACAGCAAACAAAATAAACCATCACAACACGAGGCGTAGAACTCACACAGGTGACTTAATATGAGGGCAGAACAGAGGCAGAACAAGCATAGAACTCACACAGCTGACTTAAGATGAGGGCAGAACAGATGCTGGATGCCTATGGCACACATGGCTGATCTGGATTTAATATGGCACAGATCTGGATCTGATCTGGATTTAATATGGCACAGATCTGGATTCAGTATGGCACAGATCTGGATTTAATATGGCACAGATCTGGATCTGATCTGGATTTAATATGGCACAGATCTGTATTTAATATGACACTGGTCTGGATTCAGTATGGCACAGATCTGGATTTAAAATGGCACAGATCTGGATTCAATAGAATAGCCAACCTCATGTGATGGACACATTTTAGAACATTAAACAGTGCTTCTAATGATCAAGAGGGATTTAAGTGTCATTTTCAGTTATAGTATATTAATAACTGTAAACAGCATAGGCTATACTCTGTGGCTATTCACTGTAGGGTACTCGTCAAATGAATACATGTAGGCCTAGCCTCATTTTCAGTCAGATCACTGCCACATTGTTTTCAGAGTTGTTGTTGCAGCAGTCTTTTCTTCTTTTAGATGAAAAGCTCTCGTTTGGGCTGAAGTCTTCCAGAAGTATTTCTTTGAGGGGAAAGTTTGTGTGTGTGTGTGTTTGTGCGTGTGTGTGTGTGTGTGTGTGTATGTGGGGTTGTGTGTGTGTGTGTGTGTGTGTGTTTTGTTTCCAATGAAACTGGTGTGGGTGGCATCGGTGCGGAGCCCTGGTCCATGCCAGTGATAGCTGCCATCGATCTGGAAGCCCAATCACGGCCTCAGCCACCAACATGATTAGAGCTAGGGCAGCCACTCACACTGCTGATAAGGCTGGCTATAATAGACTGCTGCTATGAAGTCTGACCACTGTGTGTGTGTGTGTGTGTGTGTGTGTGTGTGTGTGTGTGTGTGTGTGTGTGTGTGTGTGCCTGCCTCTGTGTCTATACATGTGTGTTTGTGTGTGTGTGTGTGTGTGTGTGTGTGTGTGTGTGTGTGTGTGTGTTTCTGTCTCCACAGTCTATGAGCTGCAGGAATGCCGGGTGCCTGAGATGTTCCGGTACGGTGTGATCGTGGGCGCTGGCTATAACGTGGGTCAGTCCATCACCTTTGAGTGTTACCCCGGTTACCAGCTGGTCGGACAGCCAGTCCTCACCTGTCAGCACGGAACCACTCGGGACTGGGATCAGCCGTTCCCCCGATGTGAAGGTAGGTACCACAACACCATTGAGCCATCAGAACACAGAACTTCATAGAACCACCAGAACACTGAAATGAACAGAACCATCAGAACACTGAACTGAACAGAAACACCAGAACACTGAACTTAACAGAACCACCAGAACACTGAACTTAACAGAACAATCAGAACACTGAACTGAACAGAACCACCAGAACACAACTTAACAGAGCCACCAGAACACTGAACTTAACAGAACCATCAGAACACTAAACTGAACAGAACCATCAGAACACTGAACTAAACAGAACCATCAGAACACTGAACTGAACAGAACTATCAGAACACTGAATTTAACAGAACCATCAGAACTCAGAACTGAACAGATGGGTGTGTAAATCAAAAGCTCCTTTATACAGTATACTGTATGTTTCAGAGCACAGTGTGAAGTGGAGATCCTAAATAAAATGCATTTTTGTATTAGTATGAGATGTTTCAAACGTCATTAAACACCATAATGCAATACTGAATCAGTACAATAGACTGAGCAATGAGCAAATGGAGATCAGATCTGTCACAGATTTATGTGTGCTCACATGAATATAGCACTTTATTACAAGTTTATTACAGATTAATTACACATCATTAAGTTAAGCTTTCACAGATATTGCGGTTTAGTCACATTCCACTCTAATCATAAGATGCTTTACTGATATTTGTCACTGCAATAACTTCAAGTGACAATACATAGACTATACATAGTCATTAGTTGTGTTTTGGCCCGTTCCAATGCGGTCAAGAACTTTGGGTTGGGAGATTGGATGGACGCCCGGTCTGGGCCGGTAAAACTTTAATTGTCCTTCGCCGGTAAAACTTTAATTGTCCTTCGACAGTGAAAACACTCCATCATTTCTGGAAAGGTACAGCGATCTCCAGGGGAGTACAGCGCTAAAACTTTTCAGAAGACTTTGCTAATTTCCTCAGTGTGTGTGTGTGTGCGTGTGTGTGTGTGTGTATGTGTGTGTGTGTGTGTGTGTGTGTGTGTGTGTGTGTGTGTGTGTGTGTGTGTGTGTGTGTGTGTGTGTGAGAGCGTTTGAAAGACATGGGGGGGACGAGTGTGAGAGTGTGGAGAGTGAAAAAATGTAAATGCGTGTCCATTTCCATAAACCATTAGTGGAGCTTGGAGTGCTTTGGAGCACCCTTACCAAGCTGCCCCAGCACAATCAATACCCCGTCGAGAAGTGAATTGGGAACGAGGGGGCAACCAGAAGAAGAATGGTTCTTCTCTCTCTCTCTCTCATTCTCTCTCTCTCTCTCTCTCTCTCTCGTTCTCTCTCTCTCTCGTTCTCTCTCTCTCTCTCTCCAGCGCCTCCTCCTTGACCCACATTCTTGCGTTCCCTCCATCAATTACCCTGTTAGGCTGGGTGGCCTCCGCGCAGCGGGCACCGTGTCACATGCACGGCTGGGCCTCCGCTGAACGGCCTTCTGGGAAAGGAGAGGAGGGGAGGAGAGGGTCTCTTTCCTTTCATTATCCCTTGCTTTCTTCACACTTGCCTCTCTCTCTCTCTCTCTCTCTCTCTCTCTCTCTCTCTCTTGTTCTGTTGTTCTCTCCTGTTTTGCTTCTCCTCTCCCCTGCTTTGTGGCAGATGAATTGTAGGCCAGGTGTTAGTGGGAGAGGGTTACTGTGGAGAGGCTGTCACACACACACACACACACACACACACACACACACACACACACACACACACACACACACACACACAGCGTGCCTAAAGAGTATGAGTCACCACGGAAGTGTGTGTCTGGCATCAGAATGAGAGTGAAAAGTGTTCAGCTTATCCCTACTGTGGGTGTAATGGAATGGGCCCAGGCACTTCCCCACTGTTCTGATATGGT
>NC_063208.1:4683194-4685694 GCF_017589495.1 Alosa alosa
ACTTTCTCACTCCTTTGTGTGTGTGTGTGTGTGTGTGTTTGTTTGTGTGTGTTGCAGCGCCGCATTCTATGCACATATTTACCCGTTGGATTAGAATTTACAGGTTGCCTCAGCACCTGTTGTCGTTTGCATCCCTGCGGGTGTTGTTGCCTGTCGTCTGTGTGTGTGTGTGTGTGTGTGTGTGCGATCCTATTACAGTCTCAGGGAGCTTTATTTGCCATGAAAACACATTTCCCTCAGGACCCAGACTCTCGGGGTGTTGCCTGTCCCACGTCTGCAAAAGCCGCCACAGGCGATCTGTTTACTCACGGAAGAAACGGCATCTGGGCTAGCGTTAGCAAACACTAGCAAACGCCCACCGCAGTCTGCACTGGAGGAGATGTAGTGGGAAGAACAATGTTCCCAAAGCGGTGATATGCGGGCTAATCACACCTGGCATCAGGAGCCTCTCCAGTCTGTTGTCTTGACTTCATATTGCCCATCGAACAGCACTGTGTAAACGTGTGTAAATGAATTTTGCAGACATCTCTTATTGTACAAAAAACATCCATCAGCGTGCAATTTAGGTTTTATTTGCTCAATGCATATTGTTGTTGATGTGGTTATAGCATTTCTAAAGGCACAGTCTTGTTGCCCATTAGCTGTTAGCCGCCATGTTCAACCACCCTCTTATATGCGGTTTTAATCATTTGTGTCCTGAGTCCCAGACCCTTTGGCACCGAGGCGATTCAGTAAAACTCTACCCAGGGTTGTTATGCCCACCCAGAGACCCCCTAGGCTGTGGACCCACACAAACTCTTCCAGCGAGAATTCTGGGTTCCTTTACATTACATTTAACTGACGCATTTTTAACCAAAGCGACTAACAACATGGTAACAGATTAAGTTTTAAAGCAATTCTCATAACAATTTTAGGACAATTTAAAAACGGTAGAGTACAGTAAGAATAAGTGCATCAGTGAGTGCTGTTTTTAAACAGTTGAGTGTCAGTTCAAGACGGCTGGTAAGTGCTAGTATCAGCAAGACTGGTTGTAAGTGGTGCTATGAGAGGAGATGTTCTCTAAAGAGCTGGGTCTTCAGGAGTTTTTTGAAAATGGAGAGGGATGTCCCTGCCCTTGTAGGAACTGGCAGGGTGTTCCACCAACGAGGAACAACAGATGAGAAAAAGTTTGATTGGCCTGAGCGCATCGGGTGGTAGAGCTAGACGCCGCTTGTCTGAGGAGCGCAGCGTCTGGAGGTAGCGTGATGTCTCATGAGGGCATTCAAGTAGGTGGAGCAGAACCGAGACTACTTTGTAGGCAAGCCGCTAGAGCCTTGAATTTGATGCGGGGGCCATAGGTAGTCAGTGCAGCTGGATGAGCAGCGGGTAACATGTGCCCTTTGGGTTGGTTGTAGACCAGGCGCCGAGGGCGCTTGCAGTAGTCAAGTCGCGGAGATCACTATTGCCTGAACCAGGAGTTCCAGTAGCACCAGTAGCATCTTGAGTCAAGTAAGTCCTGATTTTCCCAGACGCTCGTAGAGTGCTAAACGGCACGACCGGGCTTAACTGAGGCAACGCGGATCTGAGAAGGTTAGTTGGTTGTCGAGCAACTCCTAGATTTTTGCAGTCCTGGTAGGTGAAACAGACAGGGAGTCAAATTTGATGTTGATGTCGTGGTGTGTGGTAGGTTTAGCAGGGAGGACCAGCAGTTCAGTCTTTGAGAGGTTCAGCTGGAGGTGGCAGCTGGATAGCTATGTCTGAGAGGCAATCCGAGATCCGTGCTGAAACCAAGGGGTCATCAGGTGGAAAGGACAGATAGAGCTCTGTGTCGTCTGCATACATGTAGCAGTGGGATGAGAAGCCATGCCTTTACATTTATTCATTTAGTAGACACTGTTGTCCAAAGTGATTTACATTTGTCAACTACATTAAATTGTCCCCGGAGCAACTTGGGGTTAAGTGCCTTGCTCAAGGGCACAACGGTGGAAGCCGGGAATTGAGCCCACAACTTTCAAGCTACTGCATGCTAGCCCAGCTCTTTAACCACTACGCTACTACTGTATGCTAGCCCAGCTCCTTAACCACTACGCTACTACTGTATGCTAGCCAAGCTCTTTAACCACTACTCTACTACTGCATGCTAGCCCAGCTCTTTAACCACTACGCTACTACTGTATGCTAGCCAAGCTCTTTAACCACTACGCTACTACTGTATGCTAGCCAAGCTCTTTAACCACTACTCTACTACTGCATACTATCCCAGCTCCTTAACCACTATGCTACTACTGCATGCTAGCCAAGCTCTTTAACCACTACGCTACTACTGCATGCTAGCCCAGCTCTTTAACCACTACGCTACTACTGCATGCTAGCCCAGCTCTTTAACCACTACGCTACTACTGCATGCTAGCCCAGCTCTTTAACCACTACGCTACTACTGCATGCTAGCCCAGCTCTTTAACCACTACGCTACTACTGCATGCTAGCCCAGCTCTTTAACCACTCACGCTTACTACTGCAT
>NC_063208.1:4703194-4705694 GCF_017589495.1 Alosa alosa
AGCTCACCGCAACACAGTGTGTCCACTACACACAACGTGTGAAAGTCATTACACACACACACACACACACACACACACACACACACACACACACACACACACAGACATTATCTGAAGATGGTCAGTTCGCTCTGACACAAAGACATGAGTATGCACACTCACATATACACACATACTCACACACACACACACACACACACACACACACACACACACACACACACACACACACACACAAACACACACACACACACACGCACGCACGCACGCACACGCACGCAGGCACATGCACGTACGCACACACACACAAACACACACACTTGTATCCCACACTCTCTCAGACACACAGGAAAATAATAGGAGACAGTGACCCAAATGTGTCTATGCTCTGCTGCCCAACAGGGGGTACCATCCGTTTATGTGTGTGTGTGTGTGTGTGTGTGTGTGTGTGTGTGTGTGTGTGTGTGTGTGTGTGTGTGTGTATGTGAGAGTACTAGAAGTGTCCTTTCCCTTCAGTAAGGATGAAAGAGTCTACAGAAGGGCAGGAATGTGTGTGTGTGTGTGTGTGTGTGTGTGTGTGTGTGTGTGTGTGTGAAGAAGGGTGGTCGGCTGACAACAAAAAGAACATGAAAAGGAAAGAGGAAATTGCCTCGGTCTGTCACGGCCGCTCAGGGTGGCCTCTGAGGTCAGTGGTCACGGTCAAGATCACCAGGTTCCCATCTGAGGGCCGATAAAAGCGTGGACTTAAACGCCCGACAGGGTCAACGCTCGGCAATGAAGGGGGTCAACTCATTTCTGAGAGAGAAAGAGAGGGTTGTAAAGAGAGAGATACAGAGAGAGTGGAGGAGAGAGTGGAGAGAGAGAGATACAGAGAGAGAGAAGAGAAAAGAGAGAAAAAGAGAGAGATACAGAGAGAGGAGGAGAGAGAGGGAGAAGAGAGAAAGAGAGAGATACAGAGAGAGTGGAGGAGAGAGAGGGAGAAGAGAGAAAGAGAGAGATACAGAGAGAGTGGAGGAGAGAGAGGGAGAAGAGAGAAAGAGAGAGATACAGAGAGAGTCGAGGAGATAGAGGGTAAAAAGAGCAAGATCAAGGTTCAAGACAGAATCATGTAGAGGGATAGAGGGAGGGTAATGTACAGTGAGAGAGAGAGAGAGAGAGAGAGAGAGAGAGAGAGAGAGAGAGAGAGGGGAAAAGACAAAAGGTAATCAGTGCATGTATGTGCACACTTCTGCATATCAGATATGGAGGCCTGCTGGCCTCATGTGTTCATAGAGGAGTGGAGCTGCATACTTACTGTAGAGTGACTGGGAATGGAGTCCTGTGTGCCAGCTCATCTGTGACGACTTAAAGGAGGAGGAAGTAAAAACATTACAGGACATCAAGCTGTCGGCATGGCGACAGAAGGTTGTGCTAGTGTGATCACACAAGAGGTGGCCTTGTTGCCACAGTGATGATGAAGATGCTATAGCATAGTGTATGTACATTTGGATGTCATTTGAGCCCTGTGTGTGTGTGTGTGTGTGTGTGTGTGTGTGTGTGTGTGTGTGTGTGTGTGTGTGTGTGTGTGTGTGCAGGGAAATGATACATACACAAATTGATTCTCTCTTTTTTCTCCTCCTTTTCTCTTTTTTTCTCTCCTCTTCTCATCTCTTCTTCTCCTCTTTCATCCACTAATATGCTCTCTCCCCTACCCTCCAATCCGCTCCAATTCCCTCCTCTCCCCTCCTCTCCTCTCATCTCCTCTCCTCCCCTCCCCTCCTCTCCTTTCCTCTCTTCTCCTCTCCTCTCCTCTCCTCTGTCCTCCTCTGCAGGTCCGTCCAGGCAGAGTCCACTTCTGATCACGCTGAGTGGAAACTACACGTCCCCTCTCAGCATCACCAGCTCCTCCAACAAGGTGTACCTGCACTGGTCCTTCGACCACACCTCCAGACACAAAGGCTTCAGGATACGTTACTCAGGTGGGCACACACACACACACACACACACACACACACACACACACACACACACACACACACTCGTCCAGTTATGTACTGGCTAATTAGGTCTTCAGTGTTGTTTGCAGGAGAAAACAAGAGATGAGTTGAGGACAGTAGAAAGGGTTAAAGGACTTCACACCACATGCTACCCCCTGCACTGGCCCCCACTCCAGCCTAAGGAGAGAGGCCCAGAAATCTATTTTAAAGGTGCTCTAAGCGTAGTTTCGAAACTAAAACATTTTTGTCACCTACAGCAACAACATCACCTCATCATCTGCTAAAAAATGTGGTCTCTGTGGACAGCCCAGGCTCCAAAAACGGCAACAAAAACAACCTTCTTCGGCTTGGACCATAAAAACATAACAAACTGTTCCAGCCAATCACCGATGAGATACATGAGTTTCAAGTGCACGGGAGGGAGGGAGGGAGTAGCAAGCTAGCTCTCTGTTTTGTTTCAACGTCAACAGAAGTGACGTTACCCAACATCGCTTAGAGTGCCTTTACATGATATGTGAAATTAT
>NC_063208.1:4710694-4723194 GCF_017589495.1 Alosa alosa
TCCGCTTCAGCTGTGACCAGGGCTTCCGTCTCATCGGCCAGAGCAGTGCCACCTGCACCCGCAGTCCACAGGGCATCTACCAGTGGAACGCTCCGGTGCCCCTCTGCCAAGGTGAGCAGAAGCCTGCACACACACACACACACCCACACACACACACACACAACACACACACACACTCACACTCACACACACAGCATCTGTTCCTGCCAGTTAAACTTTGACAATCTGAAAGTTTATCACTCTAGTATGTGTCCGTGTGTGTGTGTGTGTGTGTGTGTGTGTGTGCGTGCGTGCCCATGCATGGTAAAAGGTGTCTTGGCGAAAGTGTTATGCGGCGTGCGCGGCGCGCATGCGCGGCGCATGGCGCGCGCATGCGGCGCGGGCGCGCGGTGTGTGTGTGTCTGTGCGAGTGTGTGTGTGCGTGCGAGTGTGTGTGTCTGTGCGAGTGTGTGTGTGTGTGCGCGTGCCCAGTCCTCTGGCTCTCACCCTCTTTCACTTATTTCTTTTTTGTCATCCAGGATGGCAAAAGGACTTTAGCTCATGGTCCATATATGGTCATGTAAACACACTGCGTCCTTCCTCTCTGACTCGTCTTGCGTACTTGTCTCCGCTTGGGCCCAGTCATACTATGAGGTGTTTCAAAGCTCTTTGCTCGAAAGCCTCTTGGCCACAGTCATAAGGTTCAAACTAGGCCACATGCTGGTGTTATTCGTCCAGTTGGTTGAATGATGAGGACAAGGGCGATCGTTTCTTTCTGATCAACTCCTCTGGAGGACTTGACCTCGTCAGACAAACGGGCTCTTGAGGATGTGTATTGAGCTGAAGAGGAGCAGAGAGAGATCAGAGTTAGCCATTTACAACCCAGACCCACACCGTTTACAACACACACACACACACACACACACACACACACACACTCACCACGCCAAAAGTCACGCCATTTACAACCCCAAACACACACGTCACATCAGGTCAATCCAATGGAGACGGACCAGCCAATTCAGCGTGAAGCCAATCAATGACAATGAGTCATCCGCTAACCACGGGCATAGCATGAGCACACACACACACACACATACACACACACACACACACACACACACACACACACACACTCCTCCCCTGAGCTCAAACACTAAGAGTATCCATCTCATCCACTGTACCGTAGCTAAACACAAAACACAAAATTGCTTTGTTTGTTTGTTGATGTTTCCCCTTGGTCTTCCATAAACAAACAAACAAACCTGCAAAACCCTGCTGCGCTCGACTAAAATGATGCGTTTGGTCCACTGTAGACAAGGTCACACAACAGAAAACAGTTGTCCTGAGCCATCCCTGATCCCTGACAAGCACACACAGGGGCTTCCTCTCTCTCTCTCTCTCTGTGTTGCTTATGTTTCTCTTGTTTGGGAGGATGATGGGGGTGGAATGGGGTGTGTGTTGAGGGATTCTATTGGAGTGTTTGTGTTTGTGTTCACCGCCTCAGAGGAGTGTGTTTGTGCCTCAGCGTGTGTTCACACACACACACACACACACACACACACACACACACACACACACACACACACACATTCACAGGGGAAGAGTGTGAACTGTAAATAGCGTGCTGATACTCTGATCTTGTTTGGTTAGCCTCAGAGCTGCTGAAGCAACATGTTGTCTGTGTACTTTTCTTTCCTTCTTCATGTTTCACGCTGAGCTTTTTTCTTTTTTCTTTCAATCTTTTTGTCTGTTCATTTGTCTTTCTTTATCTCTCCCTAAATCCTCCATGTGTACCACCATCTGTGTCCTTCTCTTCTCTTCATCCACTTCTCTCTCTCTCTCTCTCTCTCTCTCTCTCTCTCTCTCTCTCTCTCTCTCTCCATTCCTCTCCTTTATCCTTATTTCCCCTCATCCTCCACTTCTTCACCTCTCTTCCATTAGCTCTTACTCTTCTCATCCCCTACTAACCCTTAAAGGTGTAGGTTTTTGAACGTTCTAAGTTCCGCAACAATTGAAGGTTCTAAAATTCTATGTTGAATTCAATGAACCCAGATATTCTTTAGAACGTTCATTTCTCAACATTCCCGTCACACCAGTGGATGGTACTCCTTTAAGGGTTAAGCTACTCAATTGAAGAGAGCTTTATTCGCATGAATGTTTCAGTTGCATTAGTGCTAAAGCTCAATAAAATGCACGCACAGAAAGACAAATACGTTGAAACGAATTGGAAAATTAAGTATGACAATAGGATAAAGCAACAAGAAGAGAGTTATAATACTCACACACACACACACACACACACACAAGCACACACGCACACACGCACACGCAAACACGCAAACACGCACACACACACACACACACACACACACACACACACACACACACACACAGAGACACAACTTGCCATCTTCTCTCTCTCTCTGTGTCTTGTCAATTTTCAATTCAATTCAATTCAATTCATATGGTGCTTTATTGGCATGACAAATATGACACTTGTATTGCCAAAGCAATTGTTACATAAAAGTACAGTATCAGGATCTAAGGAATTATACAGGTATATACAAGGGATAGGGGTACATGGACAAAGTGTAAAGATTTTTTTTTTTTTGTCTTTGTCTGAGTACAACATATCGAAGTTCATCTGTCTGAGTCCATCTGAGTACAACATATCGAAGTTCATCTGTCTTTGTCTTTGTCTCTGGTCAGTGGTCTCCTGTGGCATGCCCCTGGCACCGGTCAACGGGAGTGTGATTGGCCAAGACTTCACTCTGGGATCGAGGGTGGAGTTTCAGTGCAACCCTGGCTTCCGATTGGTCGGTCCCATCGCCGCCGCCATCAGCTGTCTGGAGTCTGGCAGATGGAGCACACTGGAGGCCCAGCCGCGCTGCGTCTGTAAGTGTGTATGTGTGTGTGTGTGTGTGTGTGTGTGTGTGTGTGTGTGTGTGTGTGTGTGTGAGGATGTGTGAAGATGTGTTGGACGATATTGCCGTCTCTAATGGCACCGTTTGTGTTGATTGATGGCCACAGCGGTGACCTGTCCTGACATCGGCCACTCAGCTGTGCCACACGGCAGATGGAGGCTTATCTACGGAGTGGCCAACCTCTACGAGACCTTAATGATGCTCATCTGTGACCCCGGATACTACTACAGGGGTCAAAGGGTCATCCGTTGCCAAGGCAATGGGACCTGGGACTACCCCGAACCTCGGCCTGCATGTGAAAGTGAGTGAATCGTTTCTCGGAGTCTGTGTTTGTTTTTATGTGTGTGTGTTTGGTGGATTCAAATAGTTTGACAACTGCAGCATTTGCATGTCATTGATACTGAATAAAAATGTATTTGTTTTACTGTTATTATTGAAGCTGTCCTAGCTTGAGGAAAACCAACAAAAAAAAACATGCATGCATGTCTTGGGAAATTCTCCAAATTCACACACTTTATTTTAATCCTAACTATATTTGTTTTCATTTCTATGTCCTTGTTAAGGAGAGGCAAACACTTAACTTGTTTGACTGTGCTCTTCACGGCAAATACTGCGTCGTCACATTCATTGGCTTTCCATTTGTGTCTCTATTATTGTGTGTGTTTTACAAATGAAAGACAAACCATTGTGGTCACAGTACAGTAACAAAATGGAGAATTTGTTCTGAACCAGTGGAAAACATTTCCAGTTATTACAAAATAATTGTTTTCCCTGGCTCTTTGTGTTGTAGTCATTTTGTGTGGTGGCAGGAGACTTTTAATATGAAAGAAAAAACACTGTAACCTACCAATTTAATGGAAGACCGAAATGGATTAAGATTTGTTCTTTGAAGAAGAAAAGTGAAAAACATGGAGTTGGAGTATTAGTGCTGCACTCGAGTCTGTCTTATTTGGATCTCATGTGGAGCTGGGTAACAGTCATGTACAAATCCAATACGAGGACAAAAACACATAAGAATCCATATAGTTGTAATAGTTATAATTCTAATAGTTAAAAAAAGGCATCAAAATTCATTTTTTGCAATAGCTAATAGTTATAAGTCGTATAGTTAACATCAGAATCCATGTTGTTGTAATAGCTAATAGTTATAATTCTTATAGTTGTTGTAATATTGTAATTATAGTTATAATTTGTATAGTTAAAAAAGACATCATAATCCATGTTGTAATAGCTAATAGTTATAATTCTTATACTTAACATCAGAATCCATTTTGTAATAGCTAATAGTTTTAATACTCTTGCAGTCATCTTGTGTGGAGAGCTGGGAAACAATAATGTGCAAGTACAATATGAGGACAAAAAATAACCTTTTAGTTTTGTTTTCATCCCCTTGTAGTCATCTCGTGTGGTCTAATATGAAAACAAAAAATGACATTTTAGTTTTGTTTTAATCCCCGTATAGTCATCTCGTGTGGGGAGCTGGGGACGCCTCCCAATGGGAACAAGATTGGAACGCTGACGGCATACGGAGCGACGGCCATTTTCTCCTGTAACACAGGCTACACACTCGTGGGATCCCGTGTCCGAGAGTGCATGTCCAACGGCCTCTGGAGCGGGTCTGAGGTCCAGTGCCTGGGTGAGATGCCTTACCACGCCCACACACACACACACACACACACACACACACACACACACACACACACACACACACACACACACACACACACACACACACACACACACCTTACACACACACACACACACACCTTACCAAGCTCACACACACACACACACACACACACACACACACACACACACCTTACCACGCTCATACACACACACACACACACACCTTACCACGCTCATACACACACACACACACACACACACCTTACCACGCTCATACACACACACACACACACACCTTACCACACACTCTTAACACACCTTTACCACGCTTATGGTACACACACACACACACACAAACACACACACACACACACCACCAGACACTTACACACACACACATCACCACACATTACTACACACACACACACACACATACATACACACACACACATACGCAACACACACACATACACACATTAACATGCACATGTATTACACACATTATTAACATATATTAATGCCATTTTGATAGGGTACACATACACACACCAGACACGACACGCATTAATACATACATACGATAACAAAGACACGCACACACACACACACGCACGCATTACGACATATTAATATTAATACACACACACACACACACATCATCGCGATATTATTATTACCTATATCAAAAGATACACGATTTATTTCGATTACATACACACGCCACTATCATCAAAAAAACACACAAGCAAGCAAGCACGCAGTGTGTCATGTATGTTGACCCGGCCCTGGAGCCTGTGCAGTGTAAATGTATAGTTCCCATGCATCCCACCCCAGAGGAATGTGTAGGCGATGTGTATGCGTTAGGCTGAGGTGTATGGATGTAATTGCGATATGATGATAATATCTTCAGTGATATGTAAGACCCTGCAGGTTAGACTAACTGTCTAACAAGAGAGAGAGAGAGACAGAGAGAGGGAGAGAGAGAGAGGGAGGGGAGAGAGAGGGGGAGAGAGATAAAGAGAGAGAGGGAGAGAGAGAGCTGGAGAGAGACAGAGAGAAAGAGAGTATTTTATTGAAATGAACACACCTCAGGAGACAGTTTTGTGAGCAAACATGGAACATGGATTAGAGCCTTTTGTATTCTCATTGTGTCTGTGTGTGTGTGTGTTTGTGTGTCTCTGTGTGTGTGTGTGTGTGTGTGTGTGTGTGTGTGTGTGTGTGTGTGTGTGTGTGTGTGTGTGTGTGTGTTTGTGTGTTTGTTGTGTGTGTGTGTGTGTGTGTGTGTGTGTGTTTGTGTGTCTCTATGTGTGTTGTGTGTGTGTGTGTGTGTTTATTTCTCTGCCCCGCAGCTGGTCATTGTGGTATCCCCGAGACCATCGTAAACGGTCAGATCATCGGAGAGAACTATAACTACCGCGGCAGCGTGGTGTACCAGTGCAGCCCTGGGTTCCGGATCATCGGCGTGTCCACTCGCATCTGTGATCAGGACCACCGTTGGTCCGGCAAGACTCCACTCTGCGTCCGTAAGTAGCCATGACAACCACACCCTGTAGACCCAAGTGGATTATAAGTAAGGAAAGACCCACCTCTGTGGCAGTTAGTTCCCATGACAACCAAACACTGTCCCATCAGCCCCTGGTGGATTATGGGTAGTAAGGTCAGCCAAGCTCCACCATTGAGGAACCTCTGAACATGATGTAAACAGATGACATGCAAAGGACATATTTTTGCATGCACTGCTTTTTAGTGTGTGGATTTTTGTAAATGGATTTTTGTAAATGGCCATATGTGGGTGGGATGGGATACCCTGATGCAGTAGGTTAGAACCAGTATGTGTTGGGTTAGAACCTGTATCGTAACTCCCCCAATTATCACCACTTTTGTTCGGAAATTCTAAAACAACAATGTTTTTTAACACTTCAAAATAACATTTGCTAAATGAACCATACATTTTTCAGTAGCCATAGGTGTGTAGATTTGAACAAAATCTGGTTTGGTTCTTAACAGGAGCACTTACTGCCTGAAATATACGATTTTGTTTATCACGCTCGGAGTTATAGTGCTGGCCTGATGGGTCGCCTATTTACACCGTTTCAACGGCACATGAACGGTTAGACCGAGAATTCTCGTCATGAAATTAAAATTCCACTGGAGCTCCAAGCTGATGTGTACACGCAGCCTTACAACACTGTTTACAGCTCTTCGAGTCACGGTATAATGTCATTTTTGGTACATAGCTAATTTAGATACACCTATGGTGTGGGTGCCTGCATTTCTTTAGGAATTCGGCGTCTTGGTTTGTATAGGAATGGATATTAAGTGACACATACACGCAAGACGGCAGAAATATGGGACCGACGGTAATAGGGGAGTTCCGTTATGTGTTTTGTTAGAACTTGTATGTGATTGGACTTATACGTTCCAGTGCCAGTGTATGCAGACCTACACTGCTTGGGAAGTGGCCATTATGACAGGGCTACCTCTCACGCTTACTTTTCAGCCATCACTTGTGGTCATCCTGGTAACCCGGGCTACGGGATGACCCAAGGCACCCAGTTCAACCTGAATGACATTGTGCGCTTTGCCTGCAATACCGGGTACGTCCTGCAGGGCGCCGTGAAGTCCCACTGCCAGACCAACGGGCAGTGGAGTAACGCCCTGCCCAAATGTAAAAGTAAGTCCTCCAGGTGTGTGTGTGTGTGTGTGTGTGTGCGTGTGCGAGTGTGTGTGTGTGTGTGTGTGTGTGTGTGTGTGTGTGTGTGTTCGTGTGTGTGTGCGTGTGTGTGTGTGTGTGTGTGTGTGTGTGTGTGTGTGTGCGTGTGTGTGTGCGTCGTGTGTGTGTGTGTGTGTGTTCGTGTGTGTGTGTGTGTGTGTGTGTGTGTGTCGTGTGTGTGTGTGTGTGTGTGTGTGTGTGTGTGTGTTCGTGGGTGTGCAGAACAAGTGGAGTGTTTGTCACAATGCACTTGCAAACTGTGAGTAAAGAGAAAATGGCAGATTCCATTAACTAACATCAGATTGAAGGGGGGAGTGAGTGTGTGTGTGTTTAACTACTGTCAGATTGAAGGGGCGTGTGTTTGGGCTGTGTGTGTGTTAGATTGTGTGTGTGTGTGTTTGCCGGAGTGTTTGCTTATGGCTTCATTCCGGTAGGTGGAGAGTGGTGAGTGGAGAGTGTGACAGTGTGCGTGCGCAGCGTGTGTGTGCGTGCATGTGTGTGTGCGGGGGAGAGAGAGGTAAAGTGTGTGTCTGGTGTGTGCAACAGAGTGTGAAGTTGAGGGAGTGTTTGTGAACGTGACAGTGAGACTTTTCTCAGTTTGAGAGGAGACACGCGCCACTCTGTTTAGACTCTGTTTAGTGTGTGTGTTTTTGTCTCTGTGTGTGTGTGTGTGTGTGTCTGTGCGCCACTCTCTTTAGTCTCTGTGTCATTGTAGCTGCTTCCCTTCAGTAACAAGTCAGATGCCGACATGAATGAGTGTGTGTCCCTTGAATAAGTGTGTGCGTGTGTGTGTGCATGCGTGTGAGACTCTCCATGTTTCTGTCTGCCGACTGCTTTGAAACACACACCACACACTCCCCAAAAACACACACCCAGGCAGCTCCACATCACAGAGCTGAGTCCTGGCATTGGATCTGAGGGGGAGAGGAGAGCAGAGGCATCCTTCGTCTTTTCAGAATGCTGCCGACGCTCTGTTGCCGTGGCCCTGTTGCTATGCGGGGTTGTCAGGGCGATGGGGTGGCGCGCACGCTAAGGCGATAATAGGCACAGCGAAGGCCCAAGCCGTAAGCTGATTAGTGCTCCCGTTGTCAGATTGATCAGATTTATCATGTTAATTACAGTATTTAAATCCTTCCCTCCCCACCTTCACCCCCCCCTCTCTCTCTCCTTTTACCAGTTACCATCCAAGAACAACCTCTGCTGTTTCAACGTTTTATAATAATGTTGTGTGTGTTTATGTGTGTGGGTGTGTGTATAGTTTTCCTCTTTGGGCCCAGATTCATGCTAGCATCACTAATTCAGACACACACACACACACACACACACACACACACACTAACACACACACACACACACACACACACACACACACTCATACACACACACATACACACACACACACACACAACGCTTACGTATGCATGTATGAACAAACACATTAATACATACATTATCTTCACATGCTGTAATAACGTGCGCGTAGTAGCGGGCGCCAGATGCACGACAAGCTGACGGCTACAGACACACACACACACACACACACACGCACACATATTCAAACAAATTGACGTACGCACATACGCACACATACTAGTATAGGTATTATTACCAGGCGTTGGCATTGTCTGGGGTTAATTGCGGGGTTGGTGGATACAGAGAGTAGCACTGTTGATATCCTCTGCTCTCATAGGTGGCAAAGATGACCATCTCCATAAATCCTCTATATATGCTTTCTCCCATATATATATATGTCTCTCTCTATCTTCTTCTTTGTTCTCCCAACTTATATATCTGTCTTCTGCATTTATCATCTCCTAGGCCTTCCCCATCTTTCCCTCTCTGTCTTTATCACCTGTTTCCTCCCCTCACCTTCAAGCTTTTAAGACCCCCCCTCTCTCTCATTTTTTCTCTCTGCATCCCCCCATACCTCTCTGCCCTTGTCCTCCCCGTTTGCCTGTACTCTGTAACGAACTCCCAGGCAGTCCAGTGTGCTGGCAGCGTCAGTGGCGGTGGCGGCCGCAGGGCTAAATGGCCCTAAATGGACGCTCTGATGGCGCCGTAACTGGGAAATGATGTTCCGCGGGTCAGGGCGCGTGGCAGCTGGAATCTATGGGAGGCGCTCTGGGTGATTTAGAGCACAGCACAGCACAGCACAGTGCAACACAGCACAGCACAGCACAGCACAGCACAGCACAGCACAGTGCAGTGTGACGGCTCTCCAGGCCTTTAGAGACATTAGCATACAATGGGTGCACTGGGACCCAGGGGAACCAGCGCTCTGCTGCCTGAACTCAGAGAGGAGAGGAGGGGGGAGGAGAGGAGAGGAGAGAGAGGTGGAGAGGAGAAGAGGGGAGGAGAGGAGAAAAGGAGAGGAGAGGAGAGGAGGGGAGGAGAGGAAAGAAGAGAGGAGGGTAGAGGGGGAGAGAGGAGAAGAGGAGAGGAGAGGAGTGGAGTGGAGAGGAGAAAAGGAGATGAGAGAAGATGAGAGGAGGAGAGGAGAAGAAGAAAGATGGGGAGGAGAGAGAGGAGAGGAGGCAGAGGGGAGATAAGAAGAGGAGAGGGGGGAAAGAAGATGAGAGGAAAAGAGAAGAGGGGGGAGCAGGGAGGAGGAGAGGGAGGAGAGGAGAGGGAGGAGAGAGAGGAGGGAGGAGAGGAGAGAGAGAGAGGGCAGGGGGAGGAGTGGAAAGAAGATGGGAGGAGGGTAGAGGGAGAGGAGGGAGAGAGGAGTGGAAAGAACATGAGAAGGAGAGGGGGAGGGGGAGGAGGAGGAGAGGGAGGAGAGAGGAGGGAGAGGGGGAGAGAGAAGAGGAGAGGAGAGGAGAGGAGGAGTGGAGAGAAGAGATGAGGGAGGAAAGAAGATGAGAGCAAAGAGGAGAGGAGAGGGAGGGAGGAGGGAGGGAGGAGGAGAGGAGGGGAGGAGAGTCAGGCATCAGGTCCTCCACCAGGTTGACAGGTTGGCCCGTCTCCTCTCCCCTCTCCCCTCAGTGAACTCATCATCCCTTGAGTTGGGACAGGAAACAGGAAGTGCTCTGAGGTTCAGACCGCTGCTGACTGCTGAGGTTCTACACTGCTCTCCATAACTCCAGCATTACTCCAGGTCTCTGAGCCAGAGAGCGGTGCAGTGTGTGTAAGGCAGCTAAATGAGTGAGCATGACTCATGTCATCCATGTTGAGTCACATACTGTAGCATCGAGTGTGTGTGTGTGTGTGTGTATGTGTGTGTGTGTGTGTGTGTGTGTGTGTGTGTGTGTGTGTGTGCGTGTGTGTGTAAGATCCCTAAAGAGAGCAGGATGACAGAAATGAATGAGTGTGGTGGAAGCTGTGATAGGCTGGGGGCACTGAGAGAGGGACTGGGGCGTGGACATGTGTCTGCTCCCCACTGGCTGTCTGACAGGCAGGCGGTTAGTCGCTCGGCTGAAACATCACCCTCCCACTGCCCCCATCTGTCTGCTCCCCCATGCCCAAGCCCCATCACCACCCCACTACTGCCCACTACTGCCCCACTACCCCCATGCCCAAGCCCCACTACTGCCCCACTGCCCCATCACTGCCCCACTGCGTCTCCATCACACTGTTGGTACCAGTGCCCGCACCGCACAGACCACGTCAGTGAGAACATCAGTCATGAATCCTAACGCCCGCCGTGCTGGTCCCCTCTGGCCTCTAGTGCCCGCTCCTGACCTAGTGCCCGCTCCTCACCTCTAGTGCCCGCTCCTAGTGCCCGCTCCTGACCTAGTGCCCGCTCCTCACCTCTAGTGCCCGCTCCTGACCTAGTGCCCGCTCCTCACCTCTAGTGCCGCTCTAGTGCCTGGCTCCCTAGTCACCTCTAGTGCCGGCTTCTGACCTAGTGCCCGCTCCTAGTGCCCACTCCTAGTGCCCGCTCCTCACCTCTAGTGCCCGCTCCTCACCTCTAGTGCCCGCTCCTGACCTAGTGCCCGCTCCTCACCTCTAGTGCCCGCTCCTAGTGCCCTGCTCCTGGCCCTAGTGCCCTAGTGCCCGGCTCCTCACCTCTGAGTGCAGCCCCTGGTGCCAGGTTCAGCCTCTGGTGCCCGGCTCTAGTGCCGCTCCTCACCTCTAGTGCCCGCTCCTAGTGCCCGCTCCTCACCTCTAGTGCCCGCTCCTCCTCACCTCTAGTGCCCGCTCCTCACCTCTAGTGCCCGCTCCTAGTGCCCGCTCATAGCCTCTAGTGCCCGCTCATAGCCTCTAGTGCCCGCTCCTAGTGCCCTCCCTAGTGCCAGCTCTGGGTGCCCGGCTCTCCTCTGGTGCCCGTCTAGTGCCCGCTCCTGTTTCCCAGAACAAGAACGCTCCCTCTTCACCTTCACCTGCCTTACTCATGCCTCTCTTCCTTATCACTCTCTCTTTCTCTCTTTCTCTCTGTCCCTTTTCTTATCCCTCTGTCCTTCTCTCTGTCCCTTTTCGTATCACTCTCTCTTTCTCTCCTCCCTCTCTCTTTCTCTCCTTCTCTCTGTCCCTTTTTGTATCACTCTCTTTCTCTCCTTCTCTGTCCCTCTTCTTATCCCTCTCTCTTTCTCTCATCCCTCTCTCTTTCTCTCCATCTCTCTGTCCCCTGTCCTTTTGTCAATTGAATACCTCTGCTGTCTATTTCTCTCTGCCTAACTATTCCCTCTCTCTCTCTCTCTCTCTCTCTCTCTCTCTCTCTCTCTCTCTCTCTCTCTCTCTCTCCATCTGTCTGTTCCGATGTGGCATGTGTTCCCCTCTCTGTCGCCTGGCTCTGTGGCGCTCCACACTGCGCCGCTTGGCTGGGTGTTCGGAGGGTCGGGCTGTGTTGGCTGGCTCTTGATGAAGCAACTGTTTGCACAGAGAGGTGGGCCGCGGGAAACGCCACTGCATAGTGTGTGAGTGCGTGTGTGAGAGTGTGTGAGAGGTGTGTGTGTGTGTGGTGTGTGTGTGTGTGTGTGCGTGTGTGTGTGTGTGTGTGTGTGTGTGTGTGTGTGTGTGCACAGAGAGGTGGGCCGTGGGCAGCTGGGCTGAAACTTTACTGGAGTTGAGAGGGAAAGGATGACGTGATTAGACTTTATTTATGCTCCACATCACTGGCAGTAGCCCCAGAAGGCTCTGCAAAGAACCACTTCAACCTCTCTGATTCGATCCTATTCTATTGTATTGTATTCTATTCTGTTCTGTTCTGTTCTGTTCTGTTCTGTTCTATTCTATTCTATTCTATTCTGTTCTATTCTATTCTATTCTATTCTTGTCACCTTCTCTGTCTGGAAATATAGATCATCAGAAAC
>NC_063208.1:4728194-4733194 GCF_017589495.1 Alosa alosa
ACCGCGATGTGATTGGCCTGATAGAAGTTTAATTTTTCGAGCTCACAAGCCAACGGAGAGTTGCTAGACTAGCCCTGGCAGCAAATGTGACCAGGCATGGCAAAACCAGGCACATGTCTCCCCAGAGACATTTTGAGTTATTCACAAAATGAAATGATTCTGAAAGTGTAGTTTCAAAGCTATCCAATGATGTCTCACTCATGGAGATCTGATAATATTTGAATAAGTTGTAGCCATTTTAAAGTATACACATCTCAAAGCTACAAGCTGAAATCAGGCTTTTCAATATGACTACTTTCTCCCTCAATCCATGGGAGGGGAACACAATGGTCCTCATTTACATGACATTAAGATCAACCCTCCCCCCTGTCACGGTCACTGATTTGTCAGCCTGCAGTGCTAATGACCCATCGAAACTATCTGTAATGGGTTACAGAACCAGCTAGTAGCAATGGATAAAATAGTCTAAAACGCGAACTAAACAAACATGAGATCACGTTTGCAAACCCTGTTAATTTGAATGCACACACGATAAGGCACCCTGCCATCAGTCAAAACAAAACATTCTCGCATTATTCAAATTAATTGCCCACCGAAACTATCTGTAATGGGTTTTGGCTAGTAGCCTATGGTGCCAATAGATAACGACAGTAGGCCTACGTTAGCTAGTAGCAATGGATAAAGTTTCTGACACACAAACTTTATCCCCGTGAAATGTAACTGTGGAAATAGCATCTGATATCTTACGATCTAGTTCCTCTGCTGCCAGACCGAGAGATTCTTGCTCGTTGTAATTATCTTCGGCTAAGGTCAGCTCTAGATTAGGGATGTTCTCCAATGTAATGAAGTCGCCTTCATCATCAGATTCAGGTCATTTGCAATCCGCTGTGCTTTGTCCATCTCCATTCCAATTGTAAACAAACAGCATGCTGGTTCAGTAAGTAGCCATGAGGTTACTTCTAGCATACAGCTGATTGGCCGACAAAACAAAAGAGCACTAATAGTCACGCCCAATTCAAACGCTGGTTTACTTCCTGAAACTTAACCATTTTCAAAGACAAAATATACACTTTTAAGGCAACCAATGCTGTTATCTGAAACATGGAATTGCTTCTTTAGGACTTCAACTTGCACATTCTGCAAAAAAACAAAAAATAACTAATTTTGAAAAAAAAACCTTCAAAGTCGTTTTTCACGACTTGCGTCTCTGCGACTTGAGCCTGGTTTTGCCATGCCTGGTCACAAATGTAATTTGCTGCCGCTAGGGTGCGTTTAGATTTCTAGGCTACAGTTATGTAGCTGCAGCATGTTATTTCTAGTTATTATGTTTACGTCTTTTACTTTTTTTAGTAGTACAGTCTAACACACACACATGCACATGCACATACACACACACACAAACACAAGCGCGTGCACACACACACACACACACACACACACACACACACACACACACAGCAAGTGTCTTATCTCTCTTTCTCTCTTTCTCTCTCTCTCAGTATAAATCTAAAAATGATGTAATGGACAGAGACAGAACACCACAAGGCAGACTGCACATATACATATTTGACACCATTGTGTGACACACACACACACACACACACACACACACACATGCACACACGTATGGGTAGCTATGTAGATCATCCAGACTCCATCTAAAAAGCTTGTTTTGGAGTCTGGAGCTTCCCTCATGCTTTATTCATACATATCTCAGGATTGGATGTCTTCTCAGACTCGTACGGTGCCATTTGAAGGACAAGAGTCAGACACACACACACACACACACACACACACATACAAAAACATTCTCACACATAATAATGCATGTATCCAGGATAAGGGATTCAGATGCAGTGACCTGGTTTAGATGCATGAGGTGAATCATTCAATTCAGGAAAGCAGGAAACAGATATGATTATTTCCTGTAGTAGAGGGACGAAACTCCAGGCCTGTCACTCAAATCAGCCCACTTCACTGCACCAGCTGCTAACGCATTACCGGTATTATTCCCATCTCTCTCTCTCTCTCTCTCTCTCTCTCTCTCTCTCTCTCTCTCTCTCTCTCTCTCTCTCTCTCTCTCTCTCTCTCTCTCTCTCTCGCTCTCTCTCTCTCTCGTTGTCAAAGCATGCGAGGGACCTTGACAAAGGCTGACAGGCGAAACGTTTGGATTAAAATAAAGGAAAAAGAGATAGAGTGTGCGGCGACCAAGTTTTTCTTTTATATTATTTTATTATATTATATTATGTATCTTTATTAAATTATATTTTTGTTTATAAAGCATGTTAGCATATCAACATCTTGTGTTGTCAAAGCATATTACTAATATTACTCTCTCTCTCTCTCTCTCTCTCTCTCCCTCTCTCTCTCTTTCATTTTATTTTCTCTCCCTCTGTTTCTCAGTGGTGTCCTGTGGAAACCCTGGTACTCCGCGGAATGCTCAGATCCAGTTCCATGACGGCCTGGTGTTTTCCCGCTCCATCACCTATGCATGCCGAGAGGGCTACTACTCCACGGGCCTCCTGACTCGCCACTGCACCGTCAACGGAACCTGGACGGGGAACATGCCCGAGTGCTCTGGTACAGTTCCGCTCTTCTCATATCCAGTCACTAGCGTTAGCATGAAACCCAATATCATATCCAGTCACTAGCGTTAGCATGAAACCCAGTATTATATCCAGTCACTAGCGTTAGCATGAAACCCAGTATTATATCCAGTCACTAGCGTTAGCATGAAACCCAGTATTATATCCAGTCACTAGCGTTAGCTTGAACCCCAATATTATATCCAGTCAGCATTAGCATGAAACATCTAAGACAAAATGTAAAAATGTAAAGACAATAAGATTACAGTATACCAGGGAGCCAATAAGATTACATTATATACTCAGGAGCAAATAATATTACAGTATATACTCGGGAGCCAATAAGATTAAAGTAATGTACATACTTGGGAGCCAATAAGTTTACAGTTCTCGGGAGCTAGGGTGTGTTTTGTTGTTATGCAAAAGATCATTAGTAAATGAACTGTGCATGTACTCTCTCTGATTGTGAAGCAGTCTTCTGAAGAACTGTAAGATAGCAGCTGGTGATATGTTGTTTTGGGAATATGACATAAAGTGAGTGAGTAACAAAATTAGAGCGGTCGGGCGTGTAAGGGTTAGATGGTTAAATGAGAGTTGTACCCCTAATTGGGCCTCAGTCAGGACATATGCAGCCCCTTTTCCTAATGCTTCCTATTGACCCTTATGGATGTGTGTGTATATTCATTTGTATCTCGGTGAGAGAGTGTGTGCATCTGTGTATGTATTTGTGTGTGTGTGTGTGTGTGTGTGTGTGTGTGTGTGTGTGTGTCTGTGTGTTTCGACCCTTTATATTTAAACTCTAGTTTGTCTAATGGACACATGCAGAACGTGAGCTGATAAAAAATGTGACTTTGTGCCATTTGTTAGTGTCACAGCTTTATTAAAGTGGCCCGACCCTTATTCATCTGGGACACGATCAGTCACACGATGCAGTCAACTAAGAGCCTCCCTCTTTATTAACGAAGCCTCCCCAATGCCCTCTCACCCCCCCTCCCGCATACCTCTCTCTCTCTCTTCACTCACTCGCTCTGTTTCTCCTCCATGTTTTTCTCTCTCCTCCCGCACACCTCTCTCTCTCTTCCCTCACTCGCTCTGTTTCTCCTCCATGTTTTTCTCTCTTGTCCCCTCTCTTTCTTTCTCTCTCCTCCCGCATACCTCTCTCTCTCTTCCCTCACTCGCTCTGTTTCTCCTCCATGTTTTTCTCTCTCACTCTGTTCCTCCATCTCACCTTTCTCACCTGCTTTCTGTCTTTCTCTCTCCTCCGTACATCTCACCCTTGATCACTCTGTTTCTCCATCACTCCTCTCTCTCTCTCTCTCTCTCTCTCTCTCTCTCTGTTTTACTAAAGGGGTGTTAAAACTCTCCATTCTCCATTTAAATTGAAACTGCAAAAGGCTCTGCTTTGGCATGACCATGACACAGTGCTCAGTGTTGCCAGAGCATTTGGTTTTGGCTGCATACCACACAGCAGATGGCTGAAAAAGGGAAGAGGAGGAGGAGGAGAAGAAAACAAGTAAACAAATGAACTAATAATACTAATCTCTCTCTTCACTTCTCTTCTCAATTCTCTCTCAATATTGGGAGAGGGGGATTGATGTTTTCATTTATTATTACTTTGTTTGAATGGGATGGTGTAAGCCTCATTGATTGACATTTCGGTGTGCTCTCTCTCTCTCTCTCTCTCTCTCTCTCTCTCTATCTCTCTCTCTCTCTCTCTCTCTCTCTCTCTCTCTCTCTCTCTCTCTCTCCCTGTAGTGATTAACTGCGGGGATCCGGGTGTTCCTGCTAACGGCCTGCGGTTGGGAAGTGACTTCACGTACAGTCGCTCCGTCTCCTTCCAGTGTGCGCCCGGCTTCACCATGGACGCCGACCGCGCCTCCACCCTCATCTGCACCAAGGACCGCACCTGGAACGGGACCAAGCCCCTCTGCAAAGGTACCGTACCGGCCCCAGGGTTCTGCCACGGAACCGCCACAGAACCGGCCACTCAGGGAGGAATTAGATGTCACACTAGAGCAACAGAACAGAAACAGACACGCTTGACCCACATAAAACCCCTGCTGGACAAATAGCTAGCACTCTCCAGTCTCCAGGCATAATTCTATATGCACTGGATCCTCGGCCGTGGCGCAACTGGCTGGGGCACCTGCACTGTACGCCGGCGACCCGGGTTCGATTCCCGCCCCGTGGTCCTTTCCGGATCCCTATTCCCCACTCTCTCTCCCACTCGCTTCCTGCCACTCTCCTGTCTCATTAAAGGCATAAAAGGACTGAAATAAATAAATAAATAATTGCACATGCACTGTATCCTCTGTCTGCGAACAAGCACATGGAGGTTGGAAAGGCTTATTCTGAAGTGACACACTGCGCATAAAGCAGCGCTAGTTATTAGCTTTTTAAGTGATTGACAGAAGA
>NC_063208.1:4743194-4770694 GCF_017589495.1 Alosa alosa
CCATAAACCTGGTGTTTCTGTGGTTTAAGCGACTGAAGCGTCACTGCAACAGAAAGACGACTGACAGCCATCATCCGCGAGCGGCATCTCAGTTGGATTTTGCGTAAAGTGGAGATCCAAGAACTCCAAAAAATTGCAACTTTCCTTTGGCCTAAATATAGCCAGCTCCGAATGTTGTCCTTTTCAGAGAGAGACAACCTTCACCTGGAGGTTCGGAGACAGCTCCATGACCTCCACACTGAGGAGGCCGCCACTGAAGGACCTTCGCCCAAGAAAGCTGCAGTTGACTTTGAGGAGTGGGAAAATGTACCTCTGGCAGATGCCACGGACGAAGTCGAGATGTACTCGACTCATAATCATGCAATGCAGGACGACAGAGATGTTTTGGGCTGGTGAAGAGATCAGCAACTCAACTACCCGAAGCTTAGTGTCCTTGCCCGCGGCATCCTTGCCATTCCAGCCAGCAGCAGTAGCAGTGAGCGCAACTTTAGCGCTGCTGGCAGGGCCATCGACAGCCTTGAAGCCATCCACCGTTGATGCAATCCTTTTTCTGCATAAGAACATGGATTAGCCTAAACTTTGATGAATGGATTATGTAAATAGATCCCATGTTGCAGTTTAGTCTATACAGTTTTCGAGGAAAATGGTAAGAGTGATTTTCATGTCAATAAGCTGCATTTGTGATACGTTAATGTTATTGCTGGGGATATTCGTGTTTATTTGAATTAATTTAAAGATTCAGAACCTGTTGTGTTATTTTTTTTGTGGATTTTGTTCTGTTAGCTTTGCCCATTTTTGATAGGGCTATGTTAATTGAATTTCAATTGGCTATGATTGGGCCTCTTGTGCGCGCCTGTGTTAATGGCGCTTGTTGCCCCGTGTGCGTTGATGCGCTCATCTGTTGACATTTTCCGAATGCCTTCCTACAATTGCTTAATAAAAGCAGGCTTTCCACACAAACAAACGTACATGTGGCATTAGTATGAGAAACAAATGCGATTTTAACTGTGTCGGGCTAGGGTCGGGCTCGGACATAAATATCTTAATGCCTGTCGGGCTCGGGTCGGGTTCAGTTACTGCTCTGTCGGACGCGGGCCGGGATCGGACAGAAAAATCCGGCCCGATCCTCACTCTAATGTCCACAGACAAGGTAGCGTATGTTGCATGATTGCGTTGCACCCGATCTGGCAAACTTGCATAGTGCGGTTATAGCCGATAGAGAGTCGCAAAGCGAATTCAGAAGTGCCGTTCACCCTGTTACGAGTTGATGAACCACTGAAACGATTTTGGAAACATTGCCAACATGGCTTCATGTTGTACATGTTCATCATGGCAGAGATACAGCAACAACACCAACAATATGCACCCCAAAACTGTAGGGGGCGCACTGTAGAATCAGAGGAAGAAGGAGGTGGGAAGAAGGGAAGAGGAGAGGAGAGGGAGGAAGAAGGAGGTGGGAAGAAGGGAAGAGGAGAGAGGAGAGGAGAGGAAGAAGGAGGTGGGAAGAAGGGAAGAGGAGAGGAGAGGAGAGGAAGAAGGAGGTGGGAAGAAGGGAAGAGGAGAGAGGAGAGGAGAGGAAGAAGGAGGTGGGAAGAAGGGAAGAGGAGAGAGGAGAGGAAGAAGGAGGTGGGAAGAAGGAGGTGGGAAGAGGAGAGAGGAGAGGAGAGGAAGAAGGAGGTGGGAAGAAGGGAAGAGGAGAGAGGAGAGGAGAGGAAGAAGGAGGTGGGAAGAAGGGAAGAGGGGAGGGAAGGAGGTGGGAGAAGGGAAGGGGAGGTGGGAAGAAGGGAAGAGGGGAAGAGGGGAGAGGAGAGGAAGAAGGAGGTGGGAAGAAGGGAAGAGGGGAGGAAGGAGGGAATTCAACTCTAAACTCTCCGAGATTAGAAGCTAAAAAAGCATCCCTATCACATCTGGGTTTGCTGTGCTGTGTGTGTGTGTGTGTGTGTGTGTGTGTGTGTGTGTGTGTGTGTGTGTGCTCTCACTCAGAGTCCTCTCTAACACTCATTCCCTGGTTGCATTGCTTGTGTTGGGTTTTGACCGTACATCTTTCTCTCCTGTTGCAGCTGATAACAGACCCAGCGGGAAGACAGTGGGCCCAGTGCAGGAGCCACCCAGTAATAAGCTCCCAGGTGAGTGCCTGTCTCTGTCTCCCAGGTGAGTGCCTGTCTCTGTCTCTCAGGTGAGTCTCTCTGAGGCACAGGTTAGTGCCACTGAAAGACCCCCTAGGGTGCCTCGGGCCTTTGTGTGTTTTTACTAGCCAGCATCCTCAAACGGACCTTTCTAAAGGCTGCATTCTGTAGTGGCTAGGGTTCACTTGGGACCTTTCTAAGGGTTGCATTCTGTAGTGGCTAGGGTTCACTTGGGAGGGTTGCCTGTAGTGGCTAGGGTTCACTTGGGACCTTTCTAAGGGTTGCATTCTGTAGTGGCTAGGGTTCACTTGGGACCTTTCTAAGGGTTGCATTCTGTAGTGGCTAGGGTTCACTTGGGACCTTTCTAAGGGCTGCATTCTGTAGTGGCTAGGGTTCACTTGGGACCTTTCTAAGGGCTGCATTCTGTAGTGGCTAGGGTTCACTTGGGACCTTTCTAAGGGCTGCATTCTGTAGTGGCTAGGGTTCACTTGGGACCTTTCTAAGGGTTGCATTCTGCAGGTGCCAGTAGGTTCCAGGCAAAATAATAATTTCCTTTCCATTTTGTTCTACTCTCATTTCTCTCTCTCTCTCTCTCTCTCTCTATCTGCCCCTCTTCCCCTTTCTCTCTTGGTCTTTCTCTGTCTCTCTCTCTCTCTCCCTCTCTCATTCTGTGTGTGTGTGTGTGTGTTTATCTATCAGTGCCAGGCGGAGTGTTTGCCAAGAACTCCTTGTGGCGGGGCTCATATGAGTATTTGGGGAAGAAGCAGCCAGCCATGTTGAGTGTCACGGCGTTCGAGCCCTTCAGCAACCGAGTCAACGCCACCCTCATCGACCACAGCGGGGTCGAACTCAAACTCTCCGGTGAGTGTGTGTGTGTGTGTGTGTGTGTGTGTGTGTTTGTGTGTGTGTGTGTGTGTGTGTGTGCACCTCTTGTATGATTGTTTGAGCTCACAATAGTATATCACAATAGCGTGTGTGTGTGTGTGTGTGTGAGAGAATTTAGTCTGTCAGTGTACATAAACGTTTCGCTGCTTTTTCTTTAAAGGAATGCAAACCCATTCTCTATGGTGTGTATCGTATTCTAAAGGGAATCAACCTAAACACTTCAGTCTGGACTCCCCACGGGCTACTTCTCTATCTGATCTACAGTATCGGATAGCACGCCTCAGGGCCAGCACTGGTCATGCAGCAGAGAACAGAAAGAGCCTAATTCCACTACCCCCCCCGTGTGTGTTGCACAACCAAGAAAACCCGTTTCCAAAGCGAGTCTCTCTTTGTGGAGAGAGGGCTCGTTAAGCTGCCAGTAAAGCGGCGCAGCTGGCGCTTGGCTCCCGACAGGCAGTCAGCTTTGGCGTTTGGCAGCATCAGGCGGAAGATGCAAATCAGCCAGCGGTAGATCAAACCGGCATTCCGCTCCTCACCGGGAGGAGGCCGAGGGCCGCAGGTGGGAAGAGCCGCCAGGAGCTGCTGTTCATCTGACAGCGCAGGGTACTGCAGAGAACATAGTTTTTTATTATTATTATTATTATTATTATTACTATTATTTAATTATTTTATTTTATTTTATATTTACCCAGAAAATGGAAATACATTGGCACAATCACTGACATGTCAGTGTGTTAAATGTGTACTGAAGGTTTTAATTGTCTGTAGAGAGCTGTGCATTGATTCAGCTAGTTGGTCAATAGAGTAGGAACAAAGCTCACAGACTGACCCATTGAATTAGAGAGTGCAAAGTTACTGACAATCTGCCATGTAGAACTTCCTGAAACCGCTCGATCCCTACCAATCAGGCAGCTTGTTTCCCATGTAGCCACTTGGCATTAGCCAACCAGTGGTGTTAGCCGCCAGAATTGCATGCATACTGTACACTATAGCAGTGTATGAGTGCAACACTCTGCATTTTGCTTGCTGCTTATAAATGAATTACACATTTGTACTACTGTAAATCTGTAGCTGGCTTAGCTAGACGTTTGATGTCCCACCTATTCAATTTCAAATAATCCATTTCCAAAATAACAGAATGTTCACAGGTTCCTAAATATTATTCAAAATACAGACTTGTTATGAGCCACCTCTTAAAATTGCCTTTTTCTATTGTCCTGGTGGCCAACCAATAGGTGACAGAGTTACACCAAGCACAGAACAAATAGAAATGTCTCATGAAAAGCTAAAGTTTATGTTAAATGCTTTGAGCTGGACGGATGTGTGGACAGACAAGTGCTCTGAGCTCTGACATGTCACAGGGTGTTAGCACAGCTGTCAGGAGCTAGCGGTCGTTAGCGGCTTCGTCAGAATGTAATGGGAGCTGTCATAACAACGCTAGCGATTTGTGTGACGGGCCTGACATGACTGCTTAAGCCTGCTGCAGGGGTCCACCATCACTGAACCAGTGGTTTGGCTTTGGCTTTGAACACAGGCACACACACACACACACACACACACACACACACACATACACACATACACTCACACACACATACACTTTCACTGTATGTGACTATAACATACCCATGAGCACACACACAACCCCCACCCTCTCTCTCTCTCTCTCTCTCTCTCTTTCTCTCTCTCTCTCTGTCTGTCAGTGCTTTTGGGGACATGTCCATGTCTCTTTTTCTGAGGATGTACAGAAATGTGACGAATTTTATTGGTGAGATAAACTTCTCATTCTCTCCTTCATTGTGTGTGTGTGTGTGTGTGTGTGTGTGTGTCTGTAGGCACCTACAAGAGAGAAGAAGCTCAGCTGCTGTTGCAGGTGCACCAGGTCCGAGGTCCAGTGGAGATCTTCATGAACAAGTTCAAGATAGAAAACTGGGCCTTAGAAGGACATGTAAGAACAGCATTGATTTTCCCCTTTTCCCTCCCTCCCTCCCTCCCTCTCTTTTTCCTTTCACCTCTCTCCACCCTCCTCCCTCTCTCTCTCTCACTCTCTCTCTCCCTCTCTTTCTCCACCTTCCTCCTCTCTCTCTCTCCCTCTCCCCCTCTCTATCTCTTTCTCCCCTCGCTTGGCTCTGTTGTGGCTGAACTCTGTGTGAACTCTGTGCTGCTCTCTGATGCTGTGAGGCAGCCCGGGTTAAGACGTTAAGCTGACACCCAGGCGAGCTCACGCTGGGATACATCCACACAAGGCCGCGCGTCGCCACGTCATCTTCCCCTTGAAACTCCACTTATTAGGGGATACAAAACTTCTTGCTCCTTACAGTTTGAAATCTCCTGACATCTCTTCTGCTGCGTACCTTTGTAGTATTGTGCTGTTATTCCAAAAGCATTCCAGAAGCATTCTGAATAGTGAATAAATAAATATTTATTTGATATCAATGCATTTCAGTCAAAAGCTGAACTCAGATCTGCTGCTTGAGTTTTGAGCTTGACTGTGTGGCCTGCCGTGCTCAATTTGAGCTCCTATTTGATTAGAGTTGAGTTCTTTCTCTGCGTCTCTTAGCCTGCATAGTTCCCCTCCAATGCGTCCACTCCAAACCCATTTTGACTAATATGACGGAAAACATGTCACATGAACCGCTGATAAGCCAGTGTGCACTCTGTCTATGTCATAAAAGTGCTGCCTGGTCAAACAGCATGTCAAATGAACCCTGCATGGTCAAGCAATACGTCAAATAAAGCCCAATTGGTTTAGCAGAATGTCAATCCTGTAAATACGCTCAGCACTGATTGGTTAAACAGCACCTGTGTTAGTTAATAGTGTTAATAGTATCACACACAGGTATTTACAGACACCCTAAGAGAGTTGTCAAGGCTGACACATGCCCTATGACATTATTACAGTCAAAAGGAACCAACACCATGTGGACCCCCCACACACACACACACACCTAAAACACACAGACAGTACACACTGCTCTAATTCTATACTTACCATTCCTAAAACACAGACATTCTCCTGGCACTGCCAGCACACACACACACACACACACACACACACACACCCTTTCCTCCTGAGGATATGAAAGACCCAGAGAAAGTTTAGCTTTTAATTAAAATGTCAGTTTAATCAGTTTAACACTCCCCCTCCCCTGACACACACACACACACACACACACACACCTCCTTCCACTGCATCAGGGGAGCTAGCTGTAGCACAAACGTAATTAAAAGAGCAGGTCAGGAGGTTAGTGTGTGTGTATGCCTCTCTATCTCTCTCTCTCTCTCTCTCTTATTTCCTGCTCCCTGCTTTCCGTATGTGGGTTCATGTGTCTTTTTATGTCTTATTCCCCGCTTCCTCACTTGTGTGTGTGTGTGTGTGTGTGTGTGTGTGTGTGTGTGTGTGTGTGTGTGTGTTTGTGTGAGAGAGTGGGAGACAGAGAGAATGACACCTGAATGGCACTAATAATTAAAAGTCAAGAACAGGTCCATGTCCTCCTCTTGACTCCACGCATCAGCCCTGTCTGCCAAACCCCAGACACATGGGAACATGAGGAGAAGGAAAAACATGTGCAATTAAACGTGGGAGTGTGTTTGGTGTGTTTTAAACGTGGGGGTGTGTTTTAAACGTGGGAGTGTGTTTGGTGTGTTTTAAATGTGGGAGTGTGTTTGGAGTGCAATTAAACGTGGGAGTGTGTTTGGTGTGGAATTAAACGTGTGGGTGTGTGAATGAATGCAGGCATTTCTCTGTAAGGTGCTTTGAGTGCTAGCGCTAAGGTGCTATGAGTGCTGGTGCTAAGGTGATTGCGTGCTAGCGCTAAGGTGCTTGAGTGCTAGCACTAATGTGTTTTGAATGCTAGCGCTAAGGTGCTTGAGGGCTAGAGCTATATCAATGCAGTCCATTTCTCTCCTCTCCTCCCCTTCAGGTGTCATACATGCCCTCCACCAACTCGTTTGTCTACCAGGGCTTCGTCCGCGGAAAAGGTTTTGGACAGTTTGGGCTTCAGAGGTTGGGTAAGTGAAGGCTCCTCTTCATTCATCTCCAGTAGCACGTCGCTAAGACAAGCTAAGCTAACATAAAGGTCAAGTCAAGTCAAGTCAAATTTATGGTAACACTCCATAATAAGGTGCCATAATAAATAGCAAACTAGTAATTACCTAACCCTTTGTTAATTGTTACTAACATATCTATTTGGCACAAGTTAATAGTTTTTTAATCATTAATTAAATATTAGTTGTTTGCATAAAATCTGTATGTTAATGTTTTAGCAAATCTATTAACTAATATTGTATTAATATGTGTTAATAGTTAACTAAATGTCTTTTTGGCACTAATTAACAGTTATTTTTTGCATCATTTAAATGTTAAATGTTTATTTGCAAACTATATGTTAATAGAAAAGTTAATGACTTATTATTATTTAACTAATTGTTATTAAACTGTACTTCTGCCTATCCCAATATGAACCGCTCTCCATAGGACCCTTACAATAGATAGATAGATAGATAGATACTGTATTGATCCCCAAGGGGAAATTCAAGAAAAAAACACGGAGCTACCTTGACATGCTGCCACTGTTGTCGGCGCCGGAACTGCTTGCAATAAAGTTGGTTAAGCTTAATTAATATATTAGTAATATATAACTATCAGTATGGGGGACCCTTATAATAAAGTTGGTTAAGCTTTATTAATATATTAGTAATATATAACTAGTCAGACGGTGAAGGGACTGAGACCAAAACTGGCTTATCACATTTATTCCTTTAGGAAAAGTTAAAACAAAACAACAAGTAGTTGAATGGGCTATATTACATGCATCATTCCTATACCATCACTGTCAGCCCTACTAAGGGAGACATGCGACATGGAATGTTCAGGTGCACAGAACAACAGTTTATTAATATTCTGAGACTCACTAAACACTCACAGACGTAGATCATACGGAGGTAATGCATAAACATAATGCTAAACTAAATGTACATTAATTTCCTGCTAGACTGAATTGCACTTTCCATGCACACTAAGCTAAACTACACTGAATGCATGGAAAGTTGCTAGCGGAGTTTACAGCTAGTCACGTTAGACTCAGTGTGTATGAACTAGAGGTCATAATGAAAACATTAATAAACATTCTCTAAGTTGCTAGAATTGCACCCAAATCTTAACAATACATGTAAAGTAACATAATACAGGTGGTATATCAAAGTTTTCAACTTAAACAACATTTTACAGTTACAAAATTAAAACAAAGTGGGGAGTGCTTTATAGAGTCAACCTACGCAATGCAAAGCATACCGCTTCTGATCGGCTATGGCAACAATACAGGACAAACGCGCAGCAGAGCTGCAGTATACCGGTTCTCCAAAGGGGGCTCCAAAACACCAATCTCAATAAAGCTGCTTAATTATGACGAAAATCACATACAAACACTAAATTACATTTCTAACTCTGTTACACCCCCCTCCCCTGATTTTCACCAAATTCAAGCAGCAACCAAATAGTACTTCCAAAGGCAAAGAGTACACTACTTTCAAACACTAGACAGAGTCACCAATTACAGGACAGCCAACCACAGAGGTATCCAATAAGGATGAAGTGGAAGAAGAGGAGCAAAAACTCACACAACCAACCACTGGCAGTAGGGTGCCTTATACACCCCACAAGACCATAAAGCCATAAACCATAAATTCCATAAATTATCCACAAAGCTATTCAGAAAAGCTCGATAAATAATAATATGTCATTAACTTTTATATTAGCTGGGGAGCATAGACAGAGAAAGCTCTGTCACCTTTGGATTTAAGAGAGGCAGAAGGAACACAAAGAAGACACTGGGAAGATGATCGAAGAGGTCTAGGAGGACAGTAAGGAATTAAAAGATCACATAAATACTGAGGTGCTAAACCATGTAAAGCTTTGAAAACAAACAGAAGAATTTTAAAAGTAATTCTTTGTTCCACAGGAAGCCAGTGCAGTTTAGCCAACACAGGTGAAATGTGGTCACGTTTCTTAGATCCAGTCAGTAATCTGGCTGCAGCATTTTGGACCAGCTGGAGTCTGTTTAGAGTAGATTTAGTTACACCTACATACAGTGAGTTGCAATAATCAAGCCTAGAGGAAATAAAGGCATGTATAAGGATTTCTAAATCACTGTAGGAGAGAGAAGACTTGAGCTTTGCTATTGTCCTAAGTTGGTAAAAACTTCCCTTGACAACGACGTTGACTTGCTTATTAAAAGTCAGAGAAGAGTCTAGGAAAACACCTAGGTTCTTGACCACACTGTGATGGTTAACAGACAGAGGGCCAAGAGACTTGCTTACATTGTTGACAGAATTTGGTGGTCCAAAAATGTCAACAGAGAGCAATAGATCATTATGGACCTTAAGTAAGGCAGACTGTACTATGAAGTGATCTAAAACCAGATTGAAACTTGTCAAGGATATTAGAGGTGTTTAAATAGGAAGAGACTTGTGACAGAACAACTTTTTCTAAGATCTTAGAGAGAAAGGGCAGTTTAGAAATGGGCCTATAATTTTTCAAATCAATGGGATCAAGGGAAGGTTTTTTCAGGAGAGGTTGCACAATAGCGTGTTTAAAGGCAAATAGCCGCAAAAGCTTCTTTGAAAAGGTGGGATGGAAGAATATCAGAATGGCAAGAAGAGGGCTGCATATGAGAGACCACGTCTGACAACTGTGAGGAAGAGACTGGTTGGAATTGTTGGAGGCGGCAAACTACAGACTGATACAAAGCAGGATCAGAAATTGAGGGTGTAATATGAGACTTTATGTTGTCAATTTTGTCAATAAAGAAATTGAGAAACATCTCACAGGTTTCTGTTGTAGCAGGAAGAGAGGACATTGTAGTAGGAGGATTTATGACAGAATTAATTGTGTTAAACAACACTTTTGGTCTGTGAGCATTTTTGTTAATAAGCTCAGCATAGAAAGCTGCCTTTGCTGCTTTGACAGTGATTTGATAAGCCTTAAGAGAATCTCTAAATATATCATAGGAGACCTGTAGTTTATCTTTTTTCCATTTTCGCTCTGCTTTCCTACAAGCCTTTCTGAGCGAACAGGTAGTGGAATTTAGCCAAGGAGTAGACCTATTGGATTTACACCGCTTTTGTTTTAAAGGAGCTACAGAATCAATAGTGGCAAGGCAAGATGTATTAAGGTGACTGAGGAGAATACACATACTGGTCCCTTTCATATTGAGGATGTCAAATGTGTTTTCTGTGAATTCAAATCTGTTTTCTGTGGTAGGAGCAGGCTTCACTCAGTCTGTTTTTGTTTTACAACAAAAACAAATCACTACAGGTTTTGGCTTCAGTGTGCTTCAGTGTGCTCCAGTGTGCTTCAGTGTGCTCCAGTGTGCTTCAGTGTGCTTCAGTGTGCTCCAGTGTGCTTCAGTGTGCTTCAGTGTGCTCCAGTGTGCTCCAGTGTGCTCCAGTGTGCTTCAGTGTGCTTCAGTGTGCTCCAGTGTGCTTCAGTGTGCTTCAGTGTGCTCCAGTGTGCTCCAGTGTGCTCCAGTGTGCTTCAGTGTGCTTCAGTGTGCTCCAGTGTGCTTCAGTGTGCTCCAGTGTGCTTCAGCTTCAGTGTGCTTCAGTGTGCTTCAGTGTGCTTCAGTGTGCTTCAGTGTGGCCTTTTTTCCTTTTCAAATCGGATTTCTGTCCAAATTCTGTCAAAATTCACAGGATCTCAAATGGGGATTGTCCGGAGCATGTTTTGCAATGATCCTCTTTTCCTAGAATCTGCCAAAGGTTTTAGTGACCTATTGGGTATGACTGCTTGCTCTCTCACTCTGTTCTGCTTTATTGGCATGACAAATGGACACTTGTATTGCCAAAGCAGTTAATATATGTAGGATAAGACATTACAAGCAGACACAGACCATTTATCCCTTAAAGGTGTACCGTCATACTGGTGTGAATGGAATGTTGGAACGTTCTAAAGAAAATCTGGGTTCATTGAATTCAACATAGAATTTTAGAACCTTCAATTGTTGTGAAACGGAATCTTATGTTACAATGTTCAAAAACCCACACCTTTAAGAGTTAAACCCAACAGCCCCCAGCTAGCTGATCCTCTGGGCTTGTAGGGAACAGAGAGTGCCTGTGTGCTAGACATGTAAAGGGGCCGTGTAACTGAAGGGTGGCAGTGTAAGTGCCCCCTGTACCCTCCCTGTGGGGCAGATGGGTATTTATTTACAGGCACTGAAATGGAGGGGGGGACTGAAACCTCACTGGTACGTTGGCATGATTGTAATTATGCAATCTGTATTCCTAACCAAAAGCCTGTTATTCACAGCTATTTGCCTGTCCATCGCACTGTCAAAAAACCAGAGGGGTGCAGGCAGTGTGTCTGTGTGTGTGTGTGTGTGTGTGTGTGTGTGTCTGTGTGTGTGTGTGTGTGCATGTCTGTCATCCCAAAGCAGTTTGACTTGCTGCCACTGTTACGTGAGTTAATTGAATCTTTTCTCGTTCGTAGTTCAGATTGTATTAGGGGCGGAGTTTTGACATTGTCTGCTAAACAGGTGTGAGCCAGCAGTTCAATTCAAATCTGCTTTATTGGCCCGACAAATCATATGCTGCATGGCCTAAGCATTCACAGGAATAATACAAAATAAATATACAAAAACATATAAAAACAGTCTTATCTTAAAAACCACCAATATTCTACAGTGCTAATATTCCATTAGTGAAATGGAAATCACCTGAGTGCAATGGAAGGTCCAGTCACTGGTCAATCAGTATTCCTGGCTACGATTCCACCATGAAGACAAAAAAAAACACGCCAAACAACTCAGAGAAAAGGTTATTGACAAGCATAAGTGAGGGGATGGATCACATCCTCTAGAGTTCAGTGAAATCCATTATTAAAAAATGTAAGGAATATGGCTAATGTGCAAATTTACAAATACTCAAGAACTTAAGTGAAGCATGACTCCATGGAATCTCTCTCTCTCTCTCTCTCTCTCTCTCTCTCTCTCTCTCTCTCTACAACAGTACAACAGTCTCTCTATTGTATATTGTGTGTGTGTGTGTTGTTGTGCACCTGAGTCGCACACTGAATCCAAAATGACTTCATCTCGGTGGTGATGTTACTAATTAAAAAATACCGTGTGGCTAATGGACTTTGACGTGTGCCCACAACAAGCTGCTAGTCTGCAGGGCGCCTAATGCAGTGGTCCTGCAGCTTGGGCCCTTCACTGTCACTGTGTACTTGGTTATCAAACTGCTGTAACCACTAAATTAAATTATGTACAACACAGAAGGCCTGTGTTACTGGAGTCACATGCTTTGCATATAAATTGTGATAAAAAAAATGTATTACCCAAAAAAGTTGTTAAACATGACCTTAAAGCAGGTGTTGGGCTTGATTTGTATTAATTGTTGATGTTGTTTGTGTGTGTGTGTGTGTGTGTGTGTGTGTGTGTGTGTGTGTGTGTGTGTGTGTGTGTGTGTACAGATAATCTGGACCCCAGCAGAGAAAACCCCAGCTATAACTTTGCCTCCAACAGCAGCTCCGTAGCAGCTGCCATTTTAGTGCCTTTCATTGCCATGATCATTGCAGGATTCGCACTGTACCTCTATAAACACAGGTAGGTACACACACACACACACACACACACACACACACACACACACACACATACACACATACAGTATGTACACACATACATACACACACACACACACACAGAGAACACACACAGAAACATAAGTCTGTCCTTCTTCCAAACCCACACAATCTGTTTCTCTCAATCTGCAATCTCTCTCTCTCTCTCTCTCTCTCTCTCTCTCTCTCTCTCTCTCACACACACTCTCACACACACACACACACACACACACACACACACATTAATCCCACGCACATTCGGAGAGTTTGGTGGTTTTTTTATGCAAAACCATGTATACACACAGAGAGCCGGACAGAGGGATGTCTATGTGTGATGTTCACAGGAGAAGACCCAAAGTTCCGTTCAATGGCTACGCGGGCCACGAGAACACCAACGGCAGGGCCACGTTCGAGAACCCCATGTACGACCGCAACATCCAGCCCACCGACATCATGGCCAACGAGACCGAGTTCACCGTCAGCACTGTCTGCACCGCAGTATAGCCCACCTACCACTTACAGGTGAGTCTGACCACACACACACACACACACACACACACACGCGCACACACACACACACACACACACACACACCACTCACATAGGCCAACACCCACACAAAGCCTCTGTGTACATGCAACCAAATATGCAGATGTACACAGACACAAAAAGCCCCATACACACAGATATTTGAATTCATGCACACCCATGCAGGCAGAGACACACACACACACACACACACACACACGCACACGCACACGCACACACACACACACACACAACTTTCTCATTTCTGTATTTACAGACTGCATCGCATTTTAGTCCTCGCCTCTCCAAAGTGCTTTTTCAGCATGCAGTTTGTTTGAATAGCAAAATAAATAAGGAAGTAAATAAATAAATAAACAAACAGATGAAGCAGCGAGCGTCTAAAGCCAGTAAAAGAGGAGAGTCAAGCCGACTTTATCACTCCGCTCTGGCCCCGTGAGGGGGAGAGACCTGCCTGACTTGCTGAGGCTAGAGGATGGGGATTGTCAAAATCCAATTTTTAACTTAATGTTTTATAGCGTTTGCCAAGGATTTCCGCCAGGGTCCCGATCTGAGCCGCAGACTATGAACTGCGCTGGAAGTTCTTTGTAATTGGATTTCCAGCGTATCTCTTGTATCTATATCCTGGCTGTTGATTTCCTCTTCGTAATAGCTCCCTGCTAGAGTCGAAAGGCCCCTGAAAGCCGCCTCTTTTTAATAGGGTTTGCTTCCAAAGTGTGTCTGCGTGTGTGTGCGTGTGTGTCTGTGTGTGTGTGTGTGTAGTGTATTTGTGTGTATTTTTTGAAAAAGAAACTTAATATTTAATAGCAACTGGGTTTATGTCTGCAGTTTTATAACTGAATTGGGACTGGACTGATTTTCTTTTTCTGTTTATCTTGCATCATCTACTCATGTCTGACTTTTTGCACCCTCTTTTCTTTTTTTCTATATCCTTTTCTCTTTCTCTCTCTCTGTTCTTCATTCTCCCTTCTCACTGTCTCCTTCAGCTCCAGGACATGAATGATGGTTTCCATGCCAACGGATTTGCCCTATGCGGAGGCAAGCATTGCTGGTTAGCTAAAGAAGAAAAATATGAGGAAGAAAGCTTTTTATTACCTTTTTTTTCTTCCACTTCTGCTGGTCTTGTCCCAAAAACTAAACGGTGGATTACAGAACAGCCTGGGATGATACACATGTGGATGGAAAAAACAACGATGAACAAAGAAAAAATAAAACTAAACAACAACTCAAAACCTTCAACATATCAAGTGCAGCAAAGTGTTGAAGCTTTAAAAAAATGGACTAAAAGCAAGGAAAGACTTTTCCTGTTTCTACTCTACTGTGTGTCAGGGAGTGTGTGTTTGTGTGTGTGCATTTGGCTTTTCTTTCCACTGTTTTTTTTGGATAGTAACTTCCGGAGAAGTTTGCATTGGTGAGATACACAGACACTGTTAGCAAGTTGCTGGCCAAAAAAAAAAAAAAAAAAAAAAAAAAAAAAAAAAACGACAGCTATAAAAAGCGACACAAAAAAAAGGACAAGGAAGCGAGGATATTTTTGTAGCCGGTATGTCTCCAGCCGTGAGACACCCATGGCGGCGGGAAACGTGTCCGCTCTGTGCGAGGGGCCCCTCAGCGCGGAGGCAGCGGAGACGTGAACACTAGCAGGCTTTGAGCAGGATGACGCTCTGGATCTGATCGCTCGTTCACTCCTTTTATATTCTTTTCTTTTTCTCTCTTTTACACACCACACCGCTGAGAACACACACTGCTACTTTATTGACCATGAGGGAGAGTTTTGTTTTCATGGTGTTTGTGTGTGTGTGTGTGTGTGTGTGTGTGTGTGTGTGTGTGTGTGTGTCCCTCTCGCTCACTCAATTGCCGTTGATTTATCTCTAATTTATCCGATTCATCAAAAACGCCACAGAGTTCAATTTGGTATTGAGTATATTGACACCTCTAAGGTTTAGTCACAGACAGACAGAGTGCTGCTGCTAACACACCTCAAACGCATCCACACCTACAGTGACCAGCTTGACCCCAGAGGGAAACGTTTGCTCCAGTAGTTCCTTGCGTTGAGTTTGCATTTCCACTGGGCGTTTTAGTGCATGGCCGGCCGTGTTCTTGCAGAGTGGGCCTGCGGGGCGTAACGGAGGTTTGAAGCCAGTGACCAGTTCTGTCACTCCGATTCTCTCACTGACCACACGCAGTCGGAGCTCCCCCCTGTAACAGGAGGCCTATGGAGGTCTGTTAGAGGCTTTCTGTTCGGACTTCATGCAGGGAGCTCATGAGGATTCTAAAAAGTTAGGGCTAACATCTGTGAAGACTGACAAACACAAACACACTTGGACCTTTATGTAAAAGAGAGCTGAGATTTCAGGAGGTGCTGTTCTTCATCGTCATTATCATTGTCATTGTCATCATCATCATCATCATCATCATCATCGTGATATACGAATGCATTACATAAAAATATGTATTTCCCTTGGAAAGCTGCTCTGTTTTAGTGGTGTTTTGGTTGAGTTGTGGCTTTGTGTACGAGGCTGGTGCTCTGCTGTTCCTCTCTAATGGCCATGTAGCTCTTGAAGCATTTTGTGAGAATTAGCAGCTCACTTTGTGTGACCGACACTGTCCCTTCACATTTAAAGTCAGAGGACCATGTCTCAGTAAATGTCTCTCTCAAAATCAAATCAAATCAAATGGTGCTTTATTGGCATGAATGAGTAAAGTCACTGTTGCCAAAGCTACAAGTATAACATGTTAATAATCAACTTTACATAAGTATTGGTATAGAGATAAAATGAAATAATGAAAGGAAAGAAAAAAATATATAATAATAATAATAATAATAGGATTATTATTATTATTATTACTCTCTTTCTCTCCCTCTCTCTCTCTCGCTCTCTCTCCCTCCCTCTCTCTCTCGCTCCCCCTTTCTCTCCCTCTCTTTCTCCTCAGTCTGTCCAGTATCCTTTAGTGATGTATTCGTTATCATGACCTCAGGGGCCTGGAGTAGCAAACGTAGCCCACGCATCACAAAGGGACCTTCTCATTGTGGCTGGTGTAGATCCAGGAAGCAGGAAGCCCGATACGATCCTGCCAGCAAACAACTTGTTTACAAGACCCGTGACTGCACATGGCCTCCATCTGCTGCTACCCAGCATCTAGTGTCAAATCTCAGCAGATGCTGCGTGTGGCTCTTTCCTCAAACCTCTCCAACCTCTCGTAGGTGTTCAGATGATTTTTTTTCCTCATTTATTTTTGTTGCTCAGGTTTGTGGCTGTGTGGGAGGGATGGGGGACCCCGGAGTTGAGCTGAATTGAATTGTAGAGGCGGAATCAGATCAGCCTCCAGATGCCCCCACGGTGTCCTCTTAAACCTGCTCAGGTGCGGCCCCCGGTTCCACACAAAGACACACGCAGGTGGCAGTAATTCTCCTGAATGTGTTTTTTGAAACTATCCAGGAGTCTCTCTCAGTCTCTCTCTCTCTCTCACTCTCTGAGGCGTTCACAAACTGCCCAATTACGCTCCGACGCCTGCCTGCCTGCCTGCCTGCCTGGCTGCCGAAGGGCGGAAGAGATTAAACGAGGCTGCAAAACAGTGTTCATGGTCTAATTTGTTTCGCCTACATTCTGCTCATCTCCACATCAACGCGAGAGGAAGTGCGGCTTAGGAGAGAGAGAGAGAGAGAGAGACAGACTCGGAGAGAAATCAAGAGCAGCTGTGAAGATCCGCTAGCTGATAGAGCTCTTCTTTATCATTCCTTCGCGGAATGACACGGAAACGTGACAAGGCGGTGATCGGCGCAAACGATAATAATAAACAAAGAGCATAGCGTGCGGAGGCAGCCGCGTTAAATGACACATGATTGGTTCTCATCAGCCAGAGGACATTTTTTCAATGAATTTTAAGTCGTTAATTTTCCACTCTTTATTCCTTTTCTGTATTCTCATATTTTCGAAGAAAGTGTTGTTGTTGTTGTGCAGTGTTCTTTGTTGTGTTGATGAGCCTTCAATTTGAAAATAACACATCTATCTCTGCCTCAGATGCAACGCTTTATTGAAAGATGCAGAATACTTTCAGTGGGGAAATTGTGCCCTCAAGGGAGAAATTGTCTACAATCACTGCTTTTTTATTTCTACTTTGAGCTGTTTATAACAAGATCCCCAGAAAGAGTCCACACAGCATGAGGCCAGAGTGTTTCAGTAACTGCAGTAAGTGGCTAACCTTGATTATTTAATGGCATGGTGGCTGAGCACTCTCCTGTACACAATAACAGACATAACGTTATATTTACATTCATTCAATTAGCCGACGCTTTTATCCAAAGCAACTTACAGAAATGAGGAGTAATGTTAAAGTTAAAGTGGAGAGGAGATGTTAGGGTGGACTTCCTACTGCAGCAGGTACTAGAAGATGAGAGTGCAGGCATTATAAGCTACTGCAGCAGGTACTAGAGGATGAGAGTGCAGGCATTATAAGCTACTGCAGCAGGTACTAGAGGATGAGAGTGCAGGCATTATAAGCTACTGCAGCAGGTACTAGAGGATGAGAGGGCAGCAGGTACTAGAGGATGAGAGTGCAGGCATTATAAGCTACTGCAGCAGGTACTAGAGGATGAGAGTGCAGGCATTATAAGCTACTGCAGCAGGTACTAGAGGATGAGAGTGCAGGCATTATACTGCAGCAGGCACCAGAGGATGAGAGGGCAGCAGGTACTAGAGGATGAGAGTGCAGGCATTATAAGCTACTGCAGCAGGTACTAGAGGATGAGAGTGCAGGCATTATAAGTAGGAGTACAGGCAGGAGTTAAAGTGTGTGTTGGAGGGGGGAGGGTGCACAGTTCTGCCACCTCAGATTAATGAATAATAAATATATTCTTTCCTACCAACGATATAGCGCTAGCCTTACACACGCGGTTTTATTCACGCTGCTAGGCAGCCTGGATTCCATGGACTTCGTTTTCACCTCAACGAAGGAACCAATCACAGAACGGAGGGGGACAGCAAGACGATGACGACACCAAAGCGGGTTATGAGCTACGTACAGACGCATTTGATAGACATTCGTAGCGCCCAATAAACGGCTCTGGGCATTCGTAAACCACGTTTCAAATACAAGAAAATGTACATGAGATGAGATGAGTATGCCACCTTAATCAAGTATCATCAAGGTGCCACACTGTTCTGTTCACTTTTGAAGGTTATGTCACAATATCTACTAGTATAACTACTCTGTAGTAAGGGCTTTGCAGTGTTATTTCACAGTAGTCATTCTCATTGTAGCTGTGTGTGTGTGTGTGTGTAATAGAGAGAGAGAGAAAAAGATTTGCTCAGACTCTATTCCGCCCTCACCAACCTGTTCTCTCTGAAGAGCCATTTCAAACTCCAGCAACCCCTCCAACTTGGCAAAGAGGAAACGATGAGAAAAGCACTAAAGAGTCCGTGCTTGTGAAATGAATCGCTATATTGTTCTTACCCCCCCCCCTCTGTCTTTTGTCTCTCTCCACCTCCCTCACTCCTGTTCCCTCAGTAATTGCTTTTACAATTTTATTACTTTTAAATCTTTGGCTTATCTGGCCTGTCTGAATGCAATATTGGGCCTCTGCTTGTTCCAATTGTGGCTTGATGGGTAAAGTGAAGATTGCATTTCCCCCAGCTCACGGACAAAGTGGCTGGCGGCGGCATTATCTTAAAAACCTTTTGGCATTTGCTTCATATTACTGAGAAGTGTGTTTTCTGCCCTCCTCCTCTAAACCCCCGCCACCACACACACACACACCCACCGCCATTACATTTTGAATACCTTTGGGTGCTTTATGGCATTGGATGAGATCATCACAGAGGAATCAGGCCTTAAGTGATGACTCCATTTTACAGAGCAGTTTTATCTCCTAATGCCTAATGTGTGTGTTTGCTCACTCGCATTCAAATGGCAGATCGCTGATTTGACTGGCTGGACGTTGGGCATTTAAAGAGGAACAGAATAAGGAGCATACAGTAGGTAAAGGACACAGTGTGCATCAAGCGATTGAATCAGTAGTCCAAGTAGTTTTTTGGGTTTTTTTTGTTTTTTGTCAGTAAAGTTTGTGTTGAGCGTCAGAACAAAAAAAGGAAACCCAACACACATTTGGAGCATTCATGGCAGTAGATCCCCCCACCCACCCTCACACACACACACACTTTCCCAGACTGAACATTGAATAGAAATATACTGTACTGTCTTCCTCGTTTAGGAAAAGTGACGGTACCTTCGCACTCCCTCTGTAGATCTGGCCTCCATGAACATGAACAGGAACATGTCTTCTTGGCTCCTTTTGTTCTTGGGTTTGTGGTTCTTGGTTTTGTGGTTTTTGGTTCTGTGGTTCTTGGTTCTGTAGTTCTTGGGTTTGTGGTTCCTGTGACCAGTCATGAGAGCTGCTAGCTGAGACTGTCCTGCTTCACAATGACATGTTTACCTGTCTGCTTATGTTCTTTTTTCTTCTTGTATTTCCATAGAAAACTCGCACTGACGTTTATTAACTTGCCACTTGGTGTTACTGCTCTCTGAGCTGCTGCTGTTGTCGGAGAGACGAGGCGGTGTGGTCGAGATTATCCATTAGGCGCTAATGAGTGAATAGCCGCTCTTCATTGTGGACGTTCAATTAGAGCGCAGGCGACGGAGCTGTCGGCCCTGAGCTGCTTCTGATGCACACGGCAAACAAGCTGTCAGGCAGATAGACGCTGTTCTTCTTCTGTTTTAACTTTGGCTAACAGAGACAGTGGATTAACAACAGAGAGAGAACTCAGAGAGAGAGAGAGAGTATGTGTGTGTGAGAAAGGGAGAAAGATGGAGATTCAAAGAGAGAGTTTGAGAAAGAGAGTGAAGTAGAGATGGAGTGAGACAAAGAAAGAGAGCTGAAGTGATGTAAAAGAGAGAGAGCAGAGAGGGAGGGAGGGAGAGAGAATGTTTTCTCTGTGACTCAGATACTGTAGCCAATATCAACCCTCCCACACACACACACACACACACACACACACACACACACACACACACACACCACACACACACAGACAGACAGCTCCCAGTGAAGAGTGAAGATGTCATTCCTTGGGGCCCTTACCATCCATGCCCCCTAACACAGCAGCTACAGTACAGTGTCTATACCCCCAGATACCCCCTCAGCACTGACATCTGCATGTATGTTGGGGCAGCCGTGGCCTACTGGTTAGCGCTTCGGACTTGTAACCGGAGGGTTGCCGGTTCGAACCCCGACCAGTAGGAAGCGGCTGAAGTGCCCTTGAGCAAGGCACCTAACCCCTCACTGCTCCCCGAGCACCGCTGTTGTACAGTAGCAGGCAGCTCACTGCGCTGGGATTAGTGTGTGCTTCACCTCACTGTGTGCTGAGTGTGTTTCACTAATTCACAGATTGGGATAAATGCAGAGACCAAATTTCCCTCACGGGATCAAAAGAGTATATATACTTATACTTACTCATTTAGCAGCTGTACTTGTCCAGCACCTGACCACACAGAGCAGGAAAGGTGGTCAGTAGTGTGTCCTCTCCCTCCAGGTGTCAGACTCTTGGGGTTGGGTGCACCATGTTGGGCCAGTTAACCCTTCAGCAGGTCCACTTACTGTACATCAGGATGACTGTGATAATGCACAGTGAACGTGCATCGTTGATGAGCACATTCTGTCTTTGCTTCTAGAGCTTACAGACGGCGGCCAAGATCAGCCAAAGCTGGCCCGGGTCAGAGGAAATCGGGAACAAGGGGGAGGTTGGTTGCTTGGCAATGGAAAGTGGCCAGACTTAGCCTGACGAGCCAGACCCACATTAAAATGGGCACTCACCGTTCACAGTCCTCAGTCCTCAGTTGTCTTTCAAATTCCCTCTGCACGCAATAGGACAGCGGCAGTGCTATGAGTCCCATGCGTTTCCCACCAGCGGAGCTAGTTGGCTAGTTCAAACGTTTGCCAACTTAATAAAAGCTTAACTCATGTCACACTGTTCGCCAGCAGCAACATCCATCTTATTTGTTTTCAAGTAGCAGGGAATTCAAGCCAAACCATTTTTAACTCTGCCATCAATCATTATGTTAAGCCCACCTAACGACTCTATACACGATTTCATTGGCCTGATTGAGTTTCGATTTCTGGAGCTCACAAGCCAACGGAGAGTTGCTAGACTAGCCGCTAGGGGCGCGTCTAGATTTCTAGGCTAGGCCAGACTTTCTGTACATTATGAAATGTAGGAGAGTCTGGTAGGACCAGGCTAGAGGGGGTCTGTTCTTTCTTGCTTTTATTTGGACATTTTCGATCATATTGGTGCTCCAGCAGTAGGGACGCTCTATCCTCAGCCTTTCCTCTGACAAAATCAACTAAATACATCCCATATTCTCACAAACATTGTTGCACAACCTTCATTTATGTTTTTGTTTCTTTGTTTGTTTGTTTGTTTGTTAGTTTTTGACTCCAGTGTCCTTCAGGTTAGTTGTTCTATGCTGAGAAGACTGCGTGTTGACATGAGCATGGTCCTGTTTCATATCCTCAGAGCCATCACAAAATGGTGCATGCAAATAGTGCCAAATGATCTTTCAGCTCCATTTCGTCCTCCTCAGTTGCATCCGGTCCTCATTAGGCGCACACACTCTCTTGCTCACTCACACACTCACACATTCACACACACACACACACACACACACACGGTCATTCACTCACTCACACTTATTCAGCATGGCCCTCATGGTCTCCACTCTACTTGCGCCAAGGACGCCGAAGGTCCTTTACGGCTGGTCAGAGACGTTATTTTTTAAAAACATTGAATCCATTTCTACCCTTTTCAATTGTCTGTACTGTTTCTTCTTTTGTCCTTTTGCCTTCTGAGAGACGGTTCAGCCCAGTGAGAAACCCTATTAAGAGTCCTCTAGAGAAACGAATGAAACCTGTGATATATTCAAAGTTATGATGATTGAGAATGGGCACAGAAATATCAAAGACATATGACGTTATATTTCGAATTGTACATAAGGAGATCTGAGGTTTATTGATATACACACAGTAAATAGAGAGAGATGAGTGTATCCACTATGAGTCCATGTCAACCTTTCTGAAAGATAGTTTTTTGTTGTTATTTGTTAGTTTGTCCTTTATTTTTTATTATTTTTACATTCCCCCTGTTGCGGCAAACCCAAAAGAGTCTCATGTTACACTTGAAGCATTGATGAAGGAAACGGCCCAGTCTTGAGGTCCGTCAGCAAGGGGCAATGTAGCCAGCCAAAGCCTCAAGCAACATGGAGGACAAGGTCAACGTTTAAAGTTCAAATGTCAGAGGCCTGTGTACGCTTTTGACCAAAAGGGTTGAAATAACGATACATGCAGAAGTGTGTGAGAGAAGCTGGACTCGCGTGAACACGCTGAGAGCTGGTCGGGAGAAGAAAAAAAGACTAAGCTCTGAAACAGACCTGTTTGAAGTGGAGAACAAACATAAACGTTTTGTACAGAGATATATTTTTGTGGAAATACATTTGTAATATAAAAGAGAAAAATCAACTGGCAGATCTGTAAATGTTTCCTTTTTTTCAATACTGTAGTACAAATGCTAGTGAGAATATGAAATCTCTGTCTCTCTCTATATAAATATAAATATATATATACAAAGACAAAACTAAAAACAAAGCTTTTTGTAAATGTATAAAATTATTGTATATAAAAGTTTACATATTGTAAATATGTACTACTCGACATGGCTCGTCTGCAATATATCAAATGTATTTTATCGGTCTGTATATGGGGCTTTGCATTGTGTTTACGCCTATTCTACTTTCTTGAACATGAAACCTATTTTGAAGTTTTTTGAATAATAAAAATGTAAAACATTAACTTCAGTTCCTGAAGTTTTTTCAGGTCTGAACAAATATAAATGTTTCTGGGGTGTGTTTCCCTAACCATAGTTGCTAACTAAGTTAGCAACTTTGTTGGATGCAATCCAATTTTCCATTACCAACCAACTGAGTTGCTAACAGGTTAGCAACTATGGTTTTGGGAAACACACCCCTGAACAGTATGTGTGTAAACGCGAAAACTTCAACCACTTGAAACCAGCTGACAAAGATACTGAGTTTTTCTTGGGCTATAATGCATCTCTTTTCTGCATTATCTATTTGAGAAATGACACAAATGCGGACAATATGTGTCTTTTTCCCCATTGTCTTACAACACTGCCATGCGGTTTATAAACCATGTGGTTAATGTATGGGAAATGAGTGTGTTTGTCCAGTTTTGTCATATACTGAGGAGGTGTGTGTGTGTGACATGGGCTATGATTGACTATCCTAAATGTAATGAAATGTTTCTTTTGAAATACCAGAATAGGACACAGCAAAATACGACAATATGGAGATTTGAAATATATTGTCACACTGCACAAGCACACTGTCAATCAACTTTTTTAATTTAATGTCAGGACAGGAATGTGCACCACATTTAATGCCCTTGCGCGCACCAAACAAGTGTTGTTTCAAGTGTCACACAATCTGTCCAAATGCAACCAAGCAAACTCTGCTACGGAACCCTGGAGGTGTCATTGCAAGATATTTTTTTTTGTGAATACCGAAAAATTTGTGCGCTCTTTTTACTAAATTGTATGATCATTTTACTAAATCATGCCCTCATTTGACTAGATTCCCTTAACAGAGTCATCCCTATATTCCCGGGGGTCCTATGTTCCCAGGGCCCTGCAGTATGTTCCGTATACATGGTAGACGATGGGAACATGAAAAAGGGTCCTTTGTTCCACTTTTATTTGACCTAGAACACCAAATATGTTGTTCTGTTTTTAAACCAACACACTCATAATGACAGTCTTTGCTTATTCTATGTATTGAAACAAAGGCTGGATGTAATACTTTTTTAATACTTTGCAAAGTATTTAAATTTAAGACACGTTTCTGTCGGCAGCTGTTCTACATTCTGCGTAAATGGCAACTTATAGAAAGGGGTCAATAAATGAAGTGCACATCTACAAAAATTAAACAGGTGCTAGGTATAAGGCTTAGCCGACAATTGAAAAAACAAAAAGATACCCGCACACTGTTGTATAAGCTCCCAAAGTGGTTTGATAACAATGTTTCGACGAAGACCTCTGGTCGAAACGTTGTTATTAAACCACTTTAATAACAATGTTTCGACCAGAGGTCTTCGTCAGGTATCAAGCTTGAAACGTTGTTATTAAACCACTTTGGGAGCTTATACAACAGTGTGCGGGTCTCTTTTTATTTTTTCAACTAACGGAAAGAGCACAGAAAGGGTGCGAGTGTGCCCTCATGCACTTCATAATGTCACAGCCCTACTAAGCCTTCACACATTTAGAGGGAACATGCATCAAAGTCTGTGAGTCTGTGAGATTCAGTCACTGTGTGTTAACAGAAAATTGAACTGGGCATCATGGACCCTGGGAATCTAGGTATGCTCCCATCTCAATTCAGTAAGGTGTGCACACATTTGACTAAATCATGGACACAATGTATTAAATCGTACAGATGTTCGGCTAAATAGTGGACTCATTTTACTAAATTGTGCTCTCATTTTAATTTTTTGTAAAATGAGTGCTCAATTTAGTAAAACGTGGGGGAGATTTAGTAAAATGTGTGCAAAATGTACTAAAGTGAGGCCATAATGTAGTAAAATGAGTCCACAATTTAGTCCAAAATATCTTGCTCCATACTCCACGGCAACGTGGCTGGCACAGGCTGAGGGATCTCCAGAGGAGAATGATTGAGGCTGACAATGTCCCTCCTAGAACTCAACGACTGGGTCATTTTTAGAAAAATCCAAAAATCGAAAATACGCACATAGAACAAACTGAGCTTTTTAGTTCTCTTTCATTCTCTTTTGTCATGCATTTAGCTCTTGGGTGGAGGAACTCAGCCACTTTCAAAACTATCTTAAGGTTGAGGTACTTGTAACCACAAAACACAAGCGCAGCCGTGTAGAGTGTGAATGTAACAAATCCAATTCATCTTTATGTCCTAAAATCAAGACTGGATGGGACGAGGAAATCCACTGAGGCTGTGAGGGCGTTCACAGACCAGCAGGCTATCACCCCTCTGCTAACAAGTGCTCAGCCAAGTATACCACACTATACATCACACTTATATATAATCCATAGGGCTGTCTGGCAGATTTTGTTTGCCTTCCCTATTGGATATCGCCAAGCGTGTACAGTACCTCTCCTCTGAACCATTAGACGGGAATCATTATACAGGAACTGTTTGTGGAAAGCAAAGTGAAAGCATCAATCACCAGTCAGTCGTTGTGTGTCAGAGCAGGGGAACTAGTCATTATACTGCAGGCTGGACCTCTCTCTCTCTCTCTCTCTCTCTCTCTTTCTTTCTTTCTCTCTCTCTCTGAATCATTGCAGAGGCTGAGTCAGTCAGCCAGTGTTGAGCGTCAGGACTGTAGGGCAGGATAGTGTTTCTAGAAAGAGTGATTCTCTCAACAGCATCGAAAGTAAGGAACAGAACAGGGGGGGGCTGAGGAAAAAAGAGAGTGAAAAAAATAGAGTTTTGAGTTAAAGGAGAAGAAGGTGTGTGTGTGTGTTTCTGAGATTCCAAACACAGAGAGTCAGTGACTGGAGAATGAAGATATTAAACGTTGATCTGAACTGAGTGTCTCTTATTTTAGACCTCAGCACACAGTGAACACACAGTGAGGTGAAGCACACACTAACCCGGAGCAGTGAGCTGCCTGCTACAGCGGCGCTCGGGGAGCAGTGAGGGGTTAGGTGCCACTCTTACCTCGCCCTCCCATAGATGTGTATGCATAAGTAACGCTACAGAACCACTTGGACACGCGACTGCACTTTAATTCTATGGGTGGGTCAAGCACTGTTAACGCGCCATCAAAGCATTATGGGAAGGCAGCGGCGCTGCCAATTGAAAAACAGCTGCGCGCCCAAAAGTTGGGCCATACCCATCTTTATGCTAATGAGCCGTTGGACACGATGCGACTGTCCTGTGAAAGCACAAGGTTTTTTGGTGCCTGTGAAACTTTGGTTCTGTTTACAAGACAAACTAATGTTTTAATGATCTCTTCCATGACCACCTAGAAGTCCATAAAACAAACGAAATGTCAGAAACAGGCAGTAATTTGGTGGTGATTCTTAGTACATCTCTGGGCTGGATGCACTAAGAACAGAGACAGCACCAATCTGAGAAGCGTTCAGTCCTGAGAGAGAGGAGGAGGAGAGGGAGAGAGGGGGAGAGAGGGAGAGAGGGGGAGAGAGAGAGGAGGAGAGTGGGAGAGATGGAGAGGGGGGGAGAGAGAGATAAAGAGAGAGGGAGAGAGAGAAGGAAAGAGGGGGGCGGGCAGAGTTTGCCCTGCAGCTTATACACAATGAGGCTAATACACAGGAAATTACGGTATTGTATGTGTGTGGAATAGAATATATAGCACATTTGCCTTGTTAAATTGGTTCAGCATTTTATTCCTGCTTATGTCCTGCTGGGGTCATTAGGTCCAGTGGCACATTCCACCAGCACTCTTCAAACAGCAGGGGGCGCTATCAGTGGTACATTCCACCAGCACTCTTCAAACAGCAGGGGGCGCTATCAGTGGTACATTCCACCAGCACTCTTCAAACAGGAGGGGGCGCTATCAGTGGTACATTCCACCAGCACTCTTCAAACAGCAGGGGGCGCTATCAGAGGTACATTCCACCAGCACTCTTCAAACAGCAGGGGGCGCTATATCAGTGTGAGCACAATCTCCTGGCCAATCATGCCCCTCCTTAATTACTACCTAGTCATGCTTTTCACACATGAAGGGTAGTGGGGTTAGATGTAGCTGTCGTGTGTGTGTGTGTGTGTGTGTGTGTGTGTGTGTGTGTGTGTGTGTGATGTGTCTCTGTGTGTGTGTGTGTGTGTAGGTCCGGCAAGGTTAAACTCTGGCTCTTGATTTAATAAATCAGCTGCCATACAAGCACCATTAGTCACCCGTGCCCTGTACCTGGTGTCCACGGCGATTAATCAAACCGTGTCAAGTGCCCAGGTCTGGGAGCTGCTTGTGGCAACTCCCACAGTCCGCAGAGTGTGTGTGTGTGTGTTTGTCGATGTGTGTGTGCGTCCGTGTGTGTGTCCGTGTGTGTGTTTTGGGGGGTGCACTCTGGCCTAGTGCTGCCTTAGTGCTCTGTGATTGGCCGAGAGGGTGTGTGATATTGACCGGTCTGTTTTTACAGTGCATCACTGCCCCGATCAGATAGGTGCCATCGATTCACACTGAGGGAGATGAATGATGTGTCCACACACGCACACACACACACACACACACACACACACACACACACACACACACACACACACACACACACACA